>NW_010422575.1:0-4054 GCF_000710305.1 Buceros rhinoceros silvestris
GGCTTTGCATTTAAGATACAATCTTTGATTTCTGGTTGAGCATGTCATCCAAACTTTGAATGGAAAGCTTTTAGCTTCAAAAGCTGTTAAAAACAGACTCCATAGTTCTAGCAATAATTATATTTGATGAATGAAATTTGTGTGGTATTTAGCTTTAAGTGTGTACTTCATTGAAGTAATTGTGTCTATTATGTTCCATAAAAAGAAAGTTGCATATGAGTGAGAACCTTGCTTGAGAGCAAATGTGCATACCCAGTAATTTTCAGTGCTGAAATGGGAAGAAAGTGATTGTGTGAAGCTTTTTTGCATCCGAAAAGAATCGGTGAGAGTACAGGTTCCAAAAGTGAGAATGCTGTGACAAAAAGGTATCTGCCTCTTGCTTGAGTACTTTGGCCAGAATAAGCTATATGAGTGAGAACCTTGCTTGAGAGCAAATGTGCATACCCAGTAATTTTCAGTGCTGAAATGGGAAGAAAGTGATTGTGTGAAGCTTTTTTGCATCCGAAAAGAATCGGTGAGAGTACAGGTTCCAAAAGTGAGAATGACTCTTGCTTGAGTACTTTGGCCAGAATAAGCTTCCCTATTTAAACTATCAAAGCATGGTTGTCTTTTACAAGCTGTGAGATTACTATTCGGCAATGACTCTGGCTTCAAAATTACAGGATCTGTCTTTTTCCAAGAGCAAGTGAGGACTGAAATGAAATTGCTCTGAAGTTATCTTATTGGTCCTTTTCTTTCAGCTAATATTTCTATCCTTATGTAATTCTGGGCAACTTGGAGGGGTATGAAGAAGGATGGAGGCAGATGTTTAATAATCATGTGATCCCTTTAAGTAGGGGGAGGAAAAAAAGGAAAAATTTATATAAGACTGCTACAGGAGGGATCCTCTTGAATTTGTCTGAATTGCCAATCAGTTTTATGAAGGATGGTAACCAAGAAAGGGTGTAACTTATCTAACGTAGGTTAGATAAGTGTAACTCTGAAGCAGATTTAAGCATATAGATTCAGTATGTGGTGCGCGGAGAAATTTCACGTGTCAGAGTGATAAACAGAGTACAGAGAAGAGTGCTGCTTGGGAACTGTCAGGAAGCAATGAGCACAGGAGCAATGATCAAAGAGTTTCTTTTTACCTGCATCCAAAGCCTGCAGTCGTCTTATCAGGTTAGGTGTCGTCTTTGCAACAGCTGATCACTGCTCACTCTTTTATCCTTCTTGAGAAGAATGTATGGCTGATGCCTTACAGAACAGCCAAATGGCTAACGCTCGCTTCCCACTGCAAGCACTGAGCTAGGTCTGGGCAGCAGCGTGCGTGAGGTCATTCTCTTGGCACTGTACAGAAAAGCACGCAAGCTTCACCCTGAGGGTAGAAAGCACAGTATAGGATGTATCTATTTACTTGAAGAGCTGGAATGATGAGATAGCATGCATAAGATTATTTTTCTTAGTTGCTGCTTCTGGATTTGTTAGGAATAGTCTATTATAGACACCTGCGAGTCCTTTGTCCTTTGCTGTATGCTGGATGTTACTGGTTTGAGAAATGCAGGGTAACCCAATCTTTTTGACTAAACAAAGAGTGCAGAACACTTTGCTCCTACTTCCCACATCTGGTTCCTTCTGTTTAGAAGGACAATGTTGTCTTTAGAGCTTTTATGATACATGTTATCATGGACCTACTGGAGAGAGTCTAGTGAAGGGCTACAAAGGTGATGAAGAGACTGGAACATCTCTTCTGAGAGAGCTGGGGCTGTTCAACCTGGAGCAGAAAAGGCTCAGGAGGATCTTAACCAGTGTCTACCTGTAGGGAGAGTGTAAAGAGGACAGGCTTTTTTCAGTGGTGCCCAGTGACAGGACCAGATGCAATGGATACAAAATGAAACACAGGAGGTTCCCCCCAAACATCAGGAAACACTTTTTCACTGTGAGTGTGACTGGCACAGGTTACCCAGAGAGACTGTCCAGTCTTCATCCTTGGAGATAATCAAAAGCCATCTAGACGTGGTCCTGGGCAACCAGCTCTAGGTGGCCCTGCTTGAGCAGAGGGTTTGAACAAGATGATCTCTGGAGATCCCTTCCAACCTTAACTATTCTAGGATTTTGTGATTCCTTTGGCTTTTCTTATATTGTAAGAGACAGTAATAATTCACTTTTCCTGTGCCACTAATATTTCTGTAGACTTGTGATACCTTTTTTTCAGTCACTTTTGAATGGAGATCAGGTGGAGCAGAACTGAACATAGTGCTGAAGATAAGAGGGGCCATGGATGTGTATTTTAGCTGGTAGTGTATATAAATATACAGTGTATGTTGATAGCTCCTTGTTTTGTCAGTTTCTTTGCTAACAATTCTGACACTTGGCTGATGTTTTCATAGAGCAGAACATCAAAACTTGAAGCTCTGTTTTTCTTCTGGATGGTAATCATTGGTTTAGCATCTGTTACTGTGCAGACCACTTTTTTCTATACATGCTTAGCTTTACCTTTAGCAACACTGAATTTTATCTGGCAGTCTATTAGCCTGTCACTAACTGTCGTGAGATCCCTCGGTACCTCTTTGTAGTTGACCCTTACTTTTATGAAATTGCTTTGAAAAACAGCTCATGTTCATCACCATCAAATGTCATGTTCCCCTCTTTTCTCCTGTAGGTTGAAGAGCTTGAACCCCAGTACAGATTTTTCTTTGTAGGATCATTCTGGTGACCTTTTCTCACAGCAAAACTCTCTGCTGCTTCTTCCATTTTCTATTTTAAAGTGATTGTCATTTGAGAGGGCTTTACATTTGTCTAATGGCAATTTAGTTTCTTTTAGAGCCTTGGTGGAGAGACCTTGTCAAAAACAATCAGAAATGCAAAAGTTACTTTTGCTGGCTTCGTGTTTACAGAGCTCTAAAAGATACTGCCCTGGGGATCTAATTTTCTGAACTCCATGATTTTAAATCCAGATTTATTTGTTGAATTTCTGCTCTTTTGCAGTCCCTGCAGAACGCTACAGCTTCCTTCCCTCTTTAGTGTTCTTGGCTTGTGGAGTCATAAACCTCGGTGGGACTTTGGGTGAGATTTTCATTGCTAAAATCCTTGTTTATTTATCCTGGAAAGCTGTGTTAACCTTTCTGCTGTTCATTAACAGTTTTTATTCTAACAAATATGTTAAAGAAGACTAGTGAAGCAAAGGTTTTTGAAGACCAACAAAAGAAGAGTTTGGGGTACTATATATGCTTTACCTGTATTTAACATTGAAGCTTTCTCTGAAAGAGTTACTTTAAAATAAAAACAAAAGGGAGAGAATGGAGAAAAAAGGAAAATCTAAAATAAAGTTAACAGAATTAGACATTTTTGGAAAATGCCAGCGTACATACTTGGTATACTCTTGCTGAGTTTAACAGTCTTTGAAATATAATAGGATAAAATAGAAAATTACGACATTCCCTCCTGTACAATCAAGAATAACTCTAGGAAGTGGAAATCATGTGACTCTGTATTGGGTTTGCATGCAAGGTTTTGGTAGCAGGAGGGCTATAGGGGTGACTTCTGTGAGAAGCTGTAGAAGCCTCCCACGTGTCCGATAGAGCCAATGCCAGCTGGCTCCAAGGTGAACCTGCTGCTGGCCAAGGCTGAGCCCATCAGTGATGGAGGTAGTGCCTTTGCGATAACATATTTATGAAGGGGGAAAAATTAAAACACCTGAGCAACTGCAGCCGGGAGAGAGGAGTGAGAATATGTGAGAGAAACAACTCTGCAGACACCGAAGGAGGAGACAGAGGAGCTGCATCAGGTGCCAGAGCAGAGATTCCCTGGCAGCTTTTAGTGAAGCGATGGTGAGGCAGGCTGTCCTTCTGCAGCCCATGGACATCCGTGGTGGAGCAGAAGATATCCATCTCCAGCCCATAGAGGACATCATGCTGGAGTGGGTGTGTGCCCAAAGGAGGCTGTGACCCCATGGGAAGCCTGCACTGGAGCAGGCTGCTGGCAGGACCTGTGGCCATGGAGAGCGGAGCCTGTGTTGAAGCAGGTTTGCTGGCAGGACGTGTGACCCCGTGGTGGGGCCCGCCCTGCAGCACTC
>NW_010422575.1:4120-17906 GCF_000710305.1 Buceros rhinoceros silvestris
CAGTGGTCCCATGAGGGGAGAGGAGTCCACAAGGGAGCAGGTTTGCTGGCAGGACTCATGACCCCAAGTGGGACCCACGCTGGAGCATTTCATAAAGAACTGCAGCCTGTGGGAAAGACCTACACTGGAAAAGTGTGTGAGAGGGACCTCGTGCTGGAGCAGGGGTAGGGAATGAGGAGTCCTCCCCCTGAGGAGACAGGAACAACAGAAACAATGTGTGATGAACTAACCACAACCTCTATTCCCTGTCCTCCTGCACTGCTGGTGGGGAGGTGGTAGAGAACTCAGGAGTGGAGTTAAGCCCAGGAAGAAGGGAGGGGTAGGGGAAGGTGTTTTTAAGGTTTGGGTTTATTTCTCATTATTCTACTCTGATTTGATTGGTAATAAATTAAACTAATTTCCCCAAGTTGAGTCTGTTTTGCGTGTGACAGTAATTTCTGAGTGACCTCCCTGTCCTTATCTCAACCCATGAGCCTTTTGTTATATTTTCTCGCCCCTGTCCAGCTGAGCAGTGATAGAGTGGCTTTGTTGGGCAGCTGGTACCCAGCCAGGGTCAACCCACCACAAACTCAACAAAATAAGGATGTTTATAATAATATCCCTTTATGATACCATTAAAAATTAAAGGAGACAGAGAGGTTAATCATTGTCTGGTGGTCTGGCCCTGGAGATCATATGATGATATTGAAGGGGAATGATGATATTGAAGGGAATGATGATATTGAAGGGAATGCTATGGAATGAGCTAATGTTTTAGTGCTGATGCTGCTTGCTGAATCCTCGTCAGCAGCCGGAGCAGGCTTGCATTCAGATCGCTGGAAGTCTAAACTGGGAAATAGGTTAATCTTTGTTGCCTTAATTTTTTTGTTGGTGAAGTGTTATCCAGGGAGGAGCAAGCATGTAGTCCTTGTGTAAATTCATAAAAGCATTTCTTCCTCCTGTCACTTTTTCCCAATGTTGATACCAAACAGAACCTGCATAAATATTGTGGGCAGGATCTGTGGTACTGAACATTCTTCTCAGGTCGGTAGCACAGACTTGTTACCGTGTGGAGTGATGAGGAGGTAGATTGCCCTCTGAAGATGCCTATCTAACTCTTCTGACTAAAGCCATGGTAACAGCCTGAAGTGACTATTAGAGTCATCCAGAATCAATAAGTTTTATATTTATATTTTTTTATAAGTTTTATTTGCCCGTAAGAACAGTACGTGTAATAATACAACATATGTAATAGTAGTGCAACAAGACAGTACATGTAAACTATAAAAGGAAATATTGCATTGTATCAGCATAACAATGAGGGAGGGACTTCTGTCTAAGGATTAGATTTACAAGGAAAAAGAACACACATGGTTAAATTATGCGGACTACCAGGATGAATTAATAAAGCTAGGTCTAGACTGGTGAGAGCAGGAGGGCTTGCTGCAGGGGGAAAGGTTGTAGCGACTGAAGAGTTAGTTTCCTACACTTTGATGTCAGTCAGCTACTAAATGAAACAAATTGAGAAATACTTTAATCCTGTGAACAAGTTATTTAATAATTAATAACAGGTTAGAATGTTGTACGTGTTTCTCCTGAGGCATCTGCTGCTGCTGACTGATGTGGAACCAAGGACTCTACTGTAGGGGTAGCCCAGATTGGTGGTATTTTCAGTGCCTGCTAATCAGTAACACCTATCTGCCTGTTAGTATTTAAGCTGTTTGGAAGCTTACAGCTGTAGACAACTTCAAAATAATGAAACTAGGTTAAAAATTACAAGATTTAAATGAAGATACTGATTTGGTTTATTCACTCTTAATCAGTAAAGTTTGTTTGCAAACACAAAAGTTTTCCAGTCCTGGTTTTATTAGAAAAAAAGCTTGGTGAGTGAGAGTATTGTACAGGATTTGTGTGGGTGTTGTACTGAGGGACACGGTTTAGGGACCCTGGTAGTGCAGGGTGAATGGTTGGACTCAGTCTTAAAGGTCGCTTCCAGCCGGGTGATTCTGTGACTACAGGAGCAGGATCTATAAGAAAAAGAGCAAATATTATGAGACTTCTGTGACTGGTGCTTAAGTGAATTGTGTCATCCTAAAGTTCAAGTATGTATTGAGGATCCTTTTGTGATTAGGGAAAGTTTGGTTCCCTTTGGTTTCAGAGAGTCTTACTTTGTTTCTTTAAATTTTTTTCTTCTTTTTCAGATGGAAATACTGACATGAATTTAAGAACTTTGATACTTTCAGATGTTGAAGTTTGATTTGTTAAATGACCTGGAATAAGATACTGCCTGAACAAGATGAAATGCCTTGAAGACTTTTGATTCTGCTTTCATTTCTCCTGAAGCAATGGTTTTCTCTGCAATGTTGACGGTGGCCCACTCTGGGACCTCAAATGCTACTTTTATTGTTTATGAAAATGCCTATACGAATTTTACCACTCCACAGTTCTTGCTTCGTAGTGGCACAACACAGCCCTTGAGATACAGTTCAGGTGCCGTGCTCACCACTGAGAGAAGTACTTTTCTGGTTAATGCTACAGCTGTCCTGCCATCACAAGAAGTTTTCAGGAGCTTGAGTTTGCCACTCCAGATCATTCTTTCTGCTGCTATGATATTTATCCTGTTGGTTTCGTTCCTTGGAAACTTTGTTGTCTGCCTCATGGTCTACCAGAAGGCAGCTATGCGATCTGCGATTAACATCCTCTTAGCCAGCCTAGCTTTTGCAGACATGCTGCTGGCAGTGCTGAACATGCCTTTTGCTCTGATTACAATCATTACCACTCAGTGGATTTTTGGGGATATATTCTGCAGAGTCTCTGCCATGTTCTTCTGGCTTTTTGTCATAGAGGGGGTAGCCATTCTTATTATTATTAGTATTGACCGATTTCTTATCATAGTTCAGAGGCAAGATAAACTGAACCCTTACCGTGCAAAGATTCTCATTGTGATTTCCTGGGCGGCATCCTTTGTTGTTGCTTTTCCATTATCAGTAGGGAATCCTAATCTGCAGATACCCTCCAGAGCACCACAGTGTGTTTTTGGCTACTCTACGAGTCCAGGTTACCGAGCCTATGTGATAGTTATCTTGCTAATTTCTTTTTTTATTCCGTTCCTGGTAATGCTGTATTCTTTTATGGGCATACTCAACACGGTCCGCCACAACGCAGTTCGTATCCATAGCCACCCCGATAGCATATGCCTCAGCCAGGCCAGCAAACTTGGTCTCATGAGCTTACAGAGACCTTTTCAGATGAATATTGATATGAGCTTTAAAACTCGTGCCTTCACAACCATCTTGATTTTGTTCCTTGTCTTCATAGTCTGTTGGGCACCCTTCACCACTTACAGCCTTATTGCCACATTCAACAGCCACTTCTACTACAAGCACAACTTTTTTGAGATAAGCACTTGGCTCCTTTGGCTCTGCTACCTCAAGTCTGCACTGAACCCACTGATTTACTACTGGAGGATTAAGAAGTTTCATGATGCATGCTTGGACTTGATGCCCAAATACTTCAAGTTTTTGCCACAACTACCTGGCCATACAAGGCGGCGCATTCGACCCAGTGCCATCTATGTGTGTGGGGAGCATCGGTCGGTAGTGTGAAGCTGTGGTTGTTTGACGATGATTGTTATTTTCTGGGATTGTTTGTTTTTAGGTTTTAGGTTAAAAAATTGTTTTGTTTAATACGGCTGCCTCAGTGTGGCCGTATCTTGATAACTTGATTAACTTTTCCAGTACTCTGTGCAATTTTGGGAGGAAAGAGAGAGGGAGGGAAAGTGATTGGTTATAGTTGGGTTTACTACCAGAATACAATGTAAACAAAATAACAAATGTTACCTCTAGGATTCCATGGAAATCCATTCTTTTAAATGAAAACTACACTTGTAACATTTTGTCAGGTTTGTGCTTACTAGGCCTGCAATTGCATCCAATTGTAGGGACTTTTTATGCTGCTAAGACACAGTATATTTAGTTGGTGTGATTTTTCTGAAGAATGTTGCTGCTGTCTGCCAATATATTAGAGCCAAAAAGCCTCATTAGATTACTTCTATTTAATTTTAACAATATTTCAGAAGTTTTCATAGTGACAGTAGCAAACTTTTTAATTATTTCCATTAATATTTTTGTGCACTTTACAAAGTTGAGTATGAAATTTGTTCATTTGTATATTTTGTTGCATATTGAAGGTATGTTATTAATTTGTTGTGTTGATGAATTTCAGTGAAAGACCTGTGTAAGCTCTGGAAGGGCAATTTATGTTGGTATAGCTACAGGTACAATCAGAGGTTGGATGTTTTTCTAACAATTGATCAAAAATAGCATTAACTGCTAAGTTATCAGGGGAGTTGGAAGGAGGAAATGGAGGAATGAAAGGGACAGAAAGCAATGAAAATACCGTGTCCCAAGGTTTAGGCTGACGTGAGATTTAGAAAAATAGAGTTCACATGAAAATTGTCACAGGAGGAAAAGGTGGCTGCTACAAGCTAACCAAACCTTATGGTATGCCTGAAATTGTGACTTTGGGCCTACGATTTACAGTGTCTTGGTATAATGCTGTTTCTGCTTGGAGCTCCTCTAAGGCTACGTGTGCTCTACACTGCTGAAATCATGCTGTCAGGTGTTCGGTGTAGGGTAAACCAGCAAACAGATAGCACATGAATCATTGGCCACATGGTAACGGCTGGGGAAAAATACTCAACTTGCTTGTTTTTCCACTTTAAGTATTAGACCGAAACCATAGACTGATAACAATCAATAACAGTTGGCCAGCAGAGTTTGCAGGGGATGTAAGTTAAATTCCCCTTTTGCCTCTGATACTTCTTCACATTGATTTTTTTTTTTTTCATTGCTCCTTTTTCTCTGTAGTGCCTGCTGCCTCAAGGGTTTACTCTGCTGTTCTCATCTCTTAGGCATCAGCTGCTCTCCCTGAAATGCCAAGCTACCTTTCTGATAAATGTCAGGCTGTCTTGGTACTTGCCTGGAAAGCAGAAGGGTAAAGGTTTTCATTGATGATAGCAATCCAGACTCGGATACTTCCCTTTTTATTATTTTTTTTTTTTTTTTTTTTTCTGTCAGACAAGCATTAGCTAGTGGGTCATAAGCCAGGATGCCTTAAACAAATAAATAACGAACCTACTCACATCAGGTCAGCTAAATAAATATTTAATGTGAGGTAGGTAAAACTAAGACTTGGTTTTGGTCTTTGAAGTGAGATCCCCAGTTCTGAGACTGGGGAATAATTCCCACAGAATTTGTATGTCCTTGCAGTGGGCTTTTTGGGGCTGTCTGTGACCAAGTAGAGGAGGATTAATGTACCACAAGCTTATCAGCCAGGGCTAGGGTTTGGGCTTCTCTTTCAGCTTTCATCTCTTTTTCAGTACTCTTCATTATTCTTGTACCAGAGGTGCAAATAGTAGCAATCTTACCTATTTCTATCCATCCACACCGTGCAGGGCATTTGCTTCATACACGTAGGTATGTGTGGATGTCCCGAGACTGCTTGCTTCCCGAGGCTGACAAAACATTTGCACCCCAGACTGTATTTGTGAGGAACTAATTTAACAATTATTTCCGTTCTTCTCACTGACAGCTATTGGTAAAAGTGTTGGCAATATTTAAATTTCAGGAGTAAAAAAGGAAAAATTTAGATTTATTAAATTCACCTTTTTTACAAAAGCCGCTAGCTGAGATTGTGTGTTACATGTAAAGGCACCTGGGCAGTGGCAATGTTACTGATGTCTGTGCTTTCCATTCCTTGTCAGCTTCACTGATGATGATATGTTTTTTTTCTGATCAGAATGACAAGCAGTAAAAGAGTTCTGCTGTAGAACAGAGTATTTTAGTGTCTGTTCAGTATAGCTTTTATTTCAAAATTACATTTACATTGATAGTGGAAGTTTATGACCTGGTTAGTATGGATTTTCTGTTTCAGAGCTATTATGCCTGTTTATCTCTGAAAGCAGCAAAATTGTGCTTAGAGCTAACATACTAGAGTGGGAGCATACACTAAGATGGCAGAAACAGGTATTTTTGCTGTCTTCCAGAGCTATAATATAAGATATATGAATGAATGTTGTAAAACATATTCATTCAAGAAGGAAAGAAGATGAGTAATACAGGAAAGTTAGTGAAATTACTTCCTTAAAGGGGGAGGCGAAAACATTTTGTGTGGATTTCCTAATCTCTGATAAGTACTGGCTCTGAAGGAGAAATTGCAGACTTCAAAGAAAGTTAATTTGTCTTGATAATTTAGTGTTTGTTTACAGTGACTGTAACAGTTACTACTCAGAGCTGTGTCTGCCCATACTTGGAGAAAAGAAACCCAAATTGTGTGGCCCAAGTTCAGAGGTGACTTATGTGGTGATGTATTTACACTTACCAAGTTTTGGAGGTGATCAGAGCATACAGTGAACAAAAGGTTGTTCAAAAAAAAGAAACAAGGTGGCATAGGAGATATCCCCAGGGTAATTATGTGTTTACAGAACCATTTGGGCTAATGTGTCTAATATACTGTCTTTAGAGCAGTGCCTTGATAATTACAGCTGAAGTCCTAGGACCAAGTGTAAGACCACTAAACCGCTCAGTCTTGCGGTCTGTGATCCTGCCAAAATCAGCATAACCTTGTTAACATTTGTAATGTTAACACACATACATGTTGGCGGGATTGGGGCTACTGAGGCATTTTAGTGGGCTTGACCAAGACCAAGGATTTTAAAAACTGAAACTAATCCTTCTTAATTCTACTGGGGAATTGCAATTTTCTTCCTCTCCAGAACTGATACTCATTACTAAACTGTATTCCTTCATGTTACATTTTCAGAAATCTCTGGCATGGAGAATTTAAATGAATGTATTTTGAATTATGTTGCAGTTTAATTCATTCTGTCAAAGCATGCTGCTTACACAAGTGTCACGTGTACAAATCTGTTGCTAAAATGATTCTTTTGTACTCAGAGTTGTGTATTTTTGACATTCCTTGTTACTCGTAAAAATATTTATGTATATAGAGAAGAGAATTGTTTTGCCTCTTACTGCTTTCTGTTATTGTTTTTTTTACCTGTGTACTTAATGCTTTCATGTTTTGTTTGGGCATACGCATAAACAGCTGCAAGATTCCAGTGGTCTTTCTGCATCTGATTTGAGATTTTTAATTCATTCAACAATGCCCTTCTTGAAAGAGATTCTGATTTATTTTTGTGTGAAAAATAAAAATTCAGAGCACAAGTTTGTTGCAGTTGGTACAGTGAGCGATTTCTGAAGTCTAGTTTTCCAGGAGCTGCTACTTCAGCATTATGAACTGGTTTGATCTTTTTTGGGGCAGTAGTCATTTTCTGATGTGAAGAAACCTTGAATTACTGTTTTAAAACAAGCTGTTAAGTAGAACGGGATTGTCTTTTCTGTACATATTACACCTGTGAAAATACCTGAGGGGAAAAAAAAATAAACATGAACATTCTCAAAAAATATAGCAGAAGTCTGTAGAGTTGCTCTATCTTTGTGCATTCCCAGGTTTCTTGGATTTAAAGCCCAGCTTCATAGTTTCAAGCACTTTTATCTGTGTATTAAATAACAAAGATTGTTTGCCTGATTTAGATGGTTTTGTTTAAGCCAAAATGTTTATTGTGTAAAGAATTTACAGAATGCTCTTTTCTGAGACAGTGTATCTAAAACAAACAAAGTACTATCCAGCAAGAGAGAAAGCCTAAAAAGAAAGCAGCTTTCCTAAACGCAGTACCCGCACGGGGGGTACTGCCTTTTAGCTAGGACTGAGTAATTAAGATCATCTTATTGTGCGATAAATAAAGCAGGCAGCGGTACTGCATGGCATGATTCATGTCAACACAAGACAGTGACCTTTATGATTCAAGTGCTGCATGTTTGTGTATGATGGATTATTACCCATATTAGCAGAATGAAAAATGTTCAGCATCTTGTCTGTTCTGGGGAAGTTTTGCAGCTTGCTAATGATTTAGCAGAAATTCTTCTGGAGTAATTTATCTGAATGATAGAAGAGTCAAGACATGTCCCTAAAGAATGCCTGAACTGAGAGGGAATGGGTATTTCCAGTTGCTTGGGAATGGCCTTGCTGAGCTGCCCCCATGCCGAATTTTGAGACTCCTTCCCCATACCTCTGCAACAACCACTCTTTCCTCCCTTCTCCCTCCACCTCCCTGAGGCAGCCTGTCCTGCGCTGCTGTGTTGCAGCAGGTATGGTGGTGGCAGGAGGAGGTGGCTGGAGAAGCTGTGGAGCCAACAGGCCTCTTTCACCTAGTGCTGCTCCTTCCTCCCTTGAGTACAGTTTGGACCATAACACTGAATGGAAATTAAGAAAGAAGCCTCAGGACTCACTGGAGGGGGGCTGACTTTGCAGCCTGCTGATTTGAGCAATTCAGAAACTGCAAAGATGGTCCTGACTGCCTTGTGGTTTCAGTTTTTGCTCAGGGATTACATGAACAATGCTGTAAATGCAGGTGGGAGCTGAAGTTTCGAGTGTCCAGGTCTCTAGGCACCAGCATCTCATTGGTTCCTGCGGCTCACATTCTGGCCTCACAAAGCTTTTGATGCTTGTGTGCTGTGCCGTGGCTCCCGGGTAAATGGTGAAAGGGGCAACCAGACCTCACTTTGCCTGTTCAGCAGCATGCTCTAACCATCGGGCTGAGAAATTAGCCCTTTTTCACATGGCCCTGCTTTAAAGCGAGATGAGTTCTTTTTAGTTAGCTCCCTGCCTTCCTCCAAGTGAAATGGAAATGCGAGATTTCAGGTAGGTGCGGTGGGAGATGGAAGCCTGGACTTCCACAGGAAGGTGTCAGACCTGCCAGGCGTTTCTGCCGAGCAGCTCTGTGCAGCTGCTTTCCTGTCGCGTGGATGACCTGAGGCAGCGTGCGTGGGTGGCTGGCCTTCTCCACTCACAGCACAGAGGGTGTAGGTCCTCATCTCTGAGCCTCACAGCGGGAGACTGCAGCTCTCCTGGTACCGCTCTGGCCCTTAACTTCTGTTCCTTATCACATGACAGGAGTTCTTTTAACTGAAGCAGGTCTTTAAGGAAAAATTAAAATTCAAAAAACATTTTATAATGGAGATTTTTTGAAAGAGGTTTTTTTGTTAGGACAATAATTAATTCATGTGATTTATATTACACAGGAGGCCAGACTATATGACAGCAGTAATTCTTCCTGGCGTTATTTTGTGTGATTGGTTGATTCCACTTACATAAAACTTCACTTTATGAGTACCGTTGTCAAGGTGAGCCTGGGTATTGGTAGAAAGAATCTCAAATAAAATTTAAGGGCCACAAAGAAATGGCTCTTTCAAGAGCATTACTAACTTTTGTAATTCATCTTGGGTCAATGCTGGTGGATCTTGATTCTGGAAGGCTGGCTTTTCTAATCAACTTTCTCAGAGGAAATTGTTATCTGAAAACCTGTGACTAACGAAGGGTGTTTTGTTCTTTTGAAGTTCAAGCTAATTTCCGTGAAGGTTACCACTACTAAGCCACAGATTCTGTGGAGTGTCTCTTGAGGGGCTGAAGCTCTAGTATGTACAAAAGTAAAGAAAAACACAGTGAAAAAATGATTAAATATTATCCCCAGACAAAGAGGCCGCAACTACTGCCAGGTACAGGGCCTGTTTTGGAGCCTTCTTCCTTGAAAGCTGTTGTTTGACAATGGAAAAACTCCCACAGGAGCAAAAGATCAGCATAAGCCGTATCACCATCTACTGTAAAGCAAGATTCATCCTCTGCTCAAATGCAGAGATACTCCACAGCGTGACCAAGGGGAAAAAAAAATCATAATTCAGCGTAATCAATTCATCTGACAAAAGCAGTGTCTGTAATATATGTTAGACACAGTAAAAGAAGAATGGTGGTTCTACTTGTGAGGCCAGAGTGAAGTGAAACACAGGACCGCTCTCTTAAGTCATGAAAGATTATGTCATCTTTTCTGTGCAGCTTTGTGTCAGTAGAAATATGTATTTGCAGCTTACTTAAGTAGAAAACCACACCTGGATATTCAGCTTTTTGAGGTTAGAGATTTCACTCTGTCCTCTTTGGCTTTATCCACTGGCTTTGTTAATACAAGGGACAAAGGAAAGAGCAAAAAGGGAAAAAAAAACCCAAACCCACAACTGCTTTCAGTAACCTTTTGAACGTTTGAGTACATTCCTTTGGTCTTGCTCTTTTTGTGTTCAGTTTGGGTAACTGTTTAAGTGATGCAGTTTTCTAGGATAAAATTGGCATGAGGTGAGTTTCAGTATTTGTCCGATAAAGTTTGCGAACTCTACAGTGATAAAAATATCAGTCCCTGGAAGTGCTGAGGGTTGGCAGGTGTCTACGCTCCCAAGCTACGCGGGGTCTGTTCTTTGGGCATTCCCAGAAGCAATTGTGTCCTCATTGTGCTATGCTGTAGGTGCCATAGTCCCACCAAAGCCCTGTCTGTGTCCAGGCATTTAGCACAGTAATCTGATACCACCCTTTTCCGCAAGAACCCAGGACTTTAATAAAACACATATTCATTAAACAAGGAGTTGAACTCAGCCTCTCCTCTTTCAGAGAAAGCCTCTATAGCTGTTGCACCCAGTAGCAATGACTGGTTTGGACCAATGAGTATCTTAGGGCTATGTAGTGAGTATCTTAGTGCTGTCCAGTACTGCCTGAGGAGCACTCTGCAGCTCGTGGTTGGGAGGTTGTTCTGGAAAGTGCCCCGTCACATACGAATAATGATGCCCACCATGGAGCACTATTTCAATACTCTAACAGATCCGTAATTTGAAAATGGAATTAGACTGACATCGAATTGCAGATAAGGATTATGTCCAACTTCAAGTCTATACTCAGTTCAGCCCTAAAGTGGCTCAGACCTTTTTCAGCACATACTCTATCTTGAACATAAATTTTGTGTGATGTTTTTTTTCCCAGGGGACTGATTCGAAATGTTAAACCTTACCCAATTGTGACAAAAAATGTCTGCAAGGTTCAAGCTAACTACTCAATTGAACTTCACTTACAGGTTTACCAGACTGCAAGGGTCAAGAAAACTACTCATTTGTACTTCACTTACAGGTTTATTATGTCACTGTTGCAGGTTTTCACAGATACAATGGAAGAATGCACTATTAGTACTTAAAAAACAAGAATACACTGTAATGACCCAGAATGCACTAAAGATGACACGTACTTTAGTTAATCACTCACGTTCACGAACTTACAACGTGCTAATATTCACTCACCTCTCCGGGTGAGGGTTCTGAAATCCCAGAAGAGCAACCTTGGCTGGTCCTGACCAAGGGGGAAGGGTCTCCATATGCTTCCAATTTTCCTACCCAAAACTCCTGTTTTTTATCCCCTGTTGTACATGATGTTTGGCAGGCTATACCTGAGCGGATTATACTATCTGGAAAGTATGGTGGTGTGATGGCCCTTATCCTCCTGTGAGCAAGATTTAGCTGGTACTTGTTCTTTTGCTAATTTGGTGATGCCTAATACTGAATAGCGGTTGAATGGGGCTCAGGGCATTTTATTGTTAAGGGATTTTGAGGCTTCACTTTGTTCTGTTTTTAGTATTCAGACAACTCCGGGCTAACCTGTTTCCACAGCTCCCCCAAAGTCTTCTCTGCGTAGATAAGGCAAAGTTTGTGATGCAGCTGAGTCAAATTAATGACCTTTTGCCTTTGTTCTCGGAAATCTGTTTAACTAGTTAGTTCCAAGCACCAAAGACCAAAGACTTACTTTTTTAGAATCTGTTTCCCTGTGACTTCTCAGCCCAGGTAAATTAAGTGGTTTCAAAATGGTTTCAAAAATTTTGATACTAGCACTATAACATTTTTTGTGTTAGACTGACATAGAGCAGTTATTGTTTGTGCTGGGTTCAGTACATTCTGTTGCATCCCGAACTATAAGGAACAAAGATAAATTGAATAAAGAGAGAAAGGTAGTTATTGTGGGAGAAGGTGTATAAATGTTTATCATCTGTGAACTGGGAAACCAGGATTCCTTAGTTCTGCTTCTGGTGGAGTAATTCAGGTTATTCTCAAGAATAATTTGGCACAGAAAGTTTCAGGTTATGTTCCTGCAGGCAGAGGTCCACAATCTGGTGTGTGACAAAGTGAAGATGCCAGAAAAATCTAGAGAAATATCTGAGTGGCAAAGTTCAGATCCTGTATGTGAAACTCTTGTATTGGGTTGAGGTGGATTGAAATTGTTGAGAGGTAGAGCTTGTCAAAGCCTAGATTTTCCTTTCTGTGGTTAATGCTGGCAGTTTAAGAGTGTTTTAATTTTGATTCAAAAGGCAAGTTAGAAGTTTCAAAATTCTCTCCACGAATGCTGCCATGTATTTCTGTTCCAGAGGCTGCTGGACTATACGGGATATAGGCAATCTCCAGACAGTCAGTCCAAAGTTTGGAGAGGGCTCATTGTGAGAAGGAGTATCAAGATGCTCAAACTCTTGAACTACCGACTCCTTAAACGCTTTTAGGGTCTCTGCTGCAAAACCCTAGCCAAGTAGCCAAATCCCAGGCAAAATGGGGCTCAAGAGACATGAAGCCTTTTACCTATGTGTCAGGGAAGCCAGAGACACACTATCGTCCCAGCGCCTTGCATCAGGGCTACCTAAAGCTGCAGACCCTGGACACCTTAGGTTGCCTGTCCATGGACACGGTGAGGGAGCTGTGGAGCTGCAGGCTTTGAGACATCTGCACTGCTAAATGGGCCAAGCCATAGTTGAAGTAACACAGTTCAACACAATCCTTGCTGTTAAATATTTAACGTGATTAATTTTGCACAGGCCACTAAGCCTTCTCACAGATTAATAGGGGGCAGGGTCCATGTTATTAAACATTTCAGGTATAGAGATTATATTTTAAAGGGAGACCTTAGCTGAAAAATATGTGCGGAGCCACGCCATTTTAATCTGAGAGAGAAATCCCTGCCTTGTTTCATTTTCTTGTTTCATTTTCTTGTTTCATTCCTGACGTAAGCTGGTATTTAGGAATTCCTACTAATTCCCAACAAGCAGGGCAAGTTCTCACCTGCCAGTCTTTAAACAGAGAGAAGCATTTCAACTTTCCATCCACTTACTATTCTATTTGCAGATTATTAACATTTGAAGACATGATCAGCAGAAATCATGGTTGGTTGTGTTTTGGTTTTTTTTTTTTAAAATGTACATGCTACGATTATTTTCTCCTAAGGATTTGTAGAGCATTTCAAAAACTACCTTTTCTCTAGGGTATATATTACCTGTCACATGTATTTAGGAAGTATGTGTATTTAGAAAGGATGACTTATAAACATCATTAGAAAAGATTCTCATCTTGTTTATGTCCTTAAATTATGCATTCCAGGTCATTCCATAGTAACGCAGTCAATTTTTGAGTGCTGCCTGTGTTATATGGAAAGCATCCTGGAAATGTTTCAAATGTTTAAAATTTGTTGGACTCTCTTTTCCATATCTTCACTTCCAAGGCTGGACCAGCTTTGTTACAATGGGCCAGTTTTTACTCTCCTCATAGCACTTGTAAGTGTGAAAAATAAATGCATTCGTTTCAATATTGTAGCTCACAAGAGACTTTGTAATATAATCCTGCGGTATTTGGCTCTACCAGATCAGTACAGAACAGATCACTGAAGGAGAAAGACATTAAATTAAAATGCTATTTAAAATTAATATTAAAATTGCATGATTTGTGTCCATTGTTCCAAGTGCTGCTGTTCTGAAGTTTGCAAATTCTGTGCATTCAGTTGAATCACAGAATCATGGACTGCTTTGGGTTCAAAGGGACCTTTGAATGTCATCTAGTCCAAACGCCCT
>NW_010422576.1:0-20583 GCF_000710305.1 Buceros rhinoceros silvestris
GGTTCCTCCATGTTGAACCCAGGACATTGTCCTAGTCTGGGAGACTCTAGGTTAGGTTTAACAGTAAATGACAGCTGACTCCTACAGAAAGCAGAAATCCACAGATACATACTTTGATAAAGTATCTGCTTTGTAGCTCATTAAGAAAGGAAAACTCTAGCTAAATACTCTATTTTTAGATATTTTACATTGGAGATATATGGAAATTTAAGAACTGATCATTTGAATTTCTCCTTTAAATATATAGAATATTAAAAATAAGCAAGAATTGAGTCAACAGTTTGACTAGAAGATTTCTACTAGAAGATTTCTCCTAGAAGATTTCTGGGAAAATCTAAAGCCTGGATGAATTTTCCATTATGTTGGGTACCTCCAATAGACAAGAGTCAGTTCCTGTGTCTGACACCACTACTTAGTGTGATCCTGGTAAATATAAAAGTTTGGTGATTGTTTGCCCAGACACGGATGCTATAAAGTTATACACATACATGAGCTGTTAGGAAGAATGGGTATAGCCAAAAGGGTGTTAACATGAAACACAAAAGGAGCAAACCTTCAACTATGAGAGAAGTAGGGGGGAAAAAAAAAAAAAAAGAAAAAAGGGGGGGACGGGGGGGGGGAGCACAACAGGAACAAAAGGGGTTAACATGAAACACAAAAGGAGCAAACCTTCAACTATGAGAGAAGTAGGGGGGAAAAAAAAAAAAAAAGAAAAAAGGGGGGGCAGGGAGGGAGGAAAGCAAAAGGAATAAAAGGGAGAAAGAAGGAAAGAAGAATAGAGAGCACTGAAATTGAAAATATTACTGTATTTAAGAGGTATGAGAAAATAAGCTACTCATATAAGCTGAGAATTCATTGGCTAGAAATAGAAGAAAAACCTGAATACATTAGTTGAGCACAAGAAAATTAGACAAAGGAATCATGAAGAAGGGCCAAGAAAACTCTCATATGACAGAAAAAAAAATTCAGGAAAAGTCCTCTGGAAAAAAGTGTACAGTGCCTAATATCATCAGTATGTTGCAGAGATGAATTTCAGTCAGAAGAGTGCTGGAGTATGGCTGCCAGGATGATTAAGTGAGGATTAATGCCACTAAATTAAAAGGAAGATTTTTTTTTTTAAAATCTCAGCAGCAATCTAAAATGGAAGGAGTAAACATCCTATAGGATGTTATAGTTCTCTCTTTAGAAAGAGATAATTTTTTAAACTGAAGGGAAATGTCGGCAAAAGAAAAATTATTATGAATTGTATAATGAGAAAAGATTTAATGGAAGTCAAGATAGTATTAACCATTAGTAAAACACAGTTAAGAATATTATTCTGAACACACAATGCAGAAAAGGAACTAATTAATTTTAAACTAGAGATTATTAAGATTATGAAAGGACTAATACAGGACAACTGCTGCTGACAAAAAAAAAAAAAATTCACCTGTTCCAATCTTACGCTTAAGTTGGTTTGCCAAAATGTCTCCAAGGCTGAAGCTTTATTTTATGCTGTTTTTCCAAAAAGACAGAAAGGCTGCCTAGACCTGGATGAAGAGTTAGAATCTCCTCACAGATAGGCTTTGAAAGGCTGTGCATTTTTAGGAATCATTAGGGGGTCTTACAAATTTCATTCATGATAGAGGGAGCAGTAAGGACAGAATTATGAGACAGACCAAGAATGTTCATAAATAGAAAGGATTTGAGGGTACAACGAAATACCAGCTGAAATGTCCAAAACTAATAAGCAGGTGAAGGTAATATTTTTCTTTAAATACACTTTATGTAACACAAAGCGTTGGAGCCTACAGCTTCAAAGGCAGGGGCTATCTAGGCTTTAGCACTGCTAGAGGCAATAGCTGTTCCACCTTTGCCCTGTACTTCCTCATACAGGTGGTACAGGAATGGTGATCACGACAACTAGTATTTTGTTGAAATTGGTGGAAAGGAAAAAAATTCCTGAATCCTTCATCTTTACGTGCATTTACATGGAAAAGTCAGTATTCAGATAGTTATGAACCAAATGATCCCATTTCTTTATATCGTAGCATTATGAAGAAGCACATGCTTTCTTAATACACCATGCTTATATAATTGCTAAATGACTGAGCTATGAAACAGGCTTGTTTGTTTCCTATGGCAGGACAAAGAAGACAACAAGTTTTCCCAGTTTGGACAGGTTTGGGGGAAGCTTTTTGAGTAGACATATATATGTAATTGGAATATATATTAAAAACGGATCCTGCATATAAAATCTTCTTTTTTTCATATTATATTGTGAAAGAAGATATAAACATAGCTGTCAGAGCTACACCTCATGTGTGATTTAAAGCAACTGGGATATATTTGCTGAGAGAGTCAGGGAGACTCAGCTGATGCATGCATGTGTAAAAATTTACTATACCACAAATGTGAAATGATGGGCTTTATAACTGAACATTCAGGGAAAAAAAAGAAAAAAACCAACCAACCTGCCTTCAAATGCACCTGCTCACCAGTTCATTATAAAATATACAAAAATGATTATGTAGTTGGACAACTCATACAAAATCTTGGAAAGGAGCAATATTGAGAACAGAGCACTAATGTGCCCGTTTGCACAATAAAGTCTGTGAAAAGTCAAAAGAATCCAAGAAACTTAAACTCAACTTAAAAAGGCGTTAGCCTTTGTTTAGAGGCAGAAGTGCAACATAATCTTGTGACCTGCAATGATAAAAGAAGGCTGAAGTTACTGCATGGGGCAGACTCAGATTGCAAACTGATGTTTCTACTGGTCACACTGGCCTCATGATCAGAAAAACAGAGGCAGTTGCGATTTCTGAAATTCAAATGATTAAAGTTGCTATGTAATATTTAAATGCAATGTTTTAAACCTCATTACAAGTATCATCTTCTTTTTAGGCACAAAATTCCTCAGTAGTAACTAAATTATGAAAGGTCACTTAGAAAAATTTCCTGTTCAGATTTGAATTTTCAGTTTGGCTTCTAATTTATAAACAAAACAAAAGAGATGCAGCAAAACAACTAAGAGGAAAGACATATATATGATACCAAAAAAAGAGATGTGATTAATTGAAAAAGTCTACAACAATTTCATAATTCCAAATCTCTAAATACCCACAGATTGATATGGTTGCTATGAACTGACTATAACCAGAGTACTCTATCCAAATCAAAATATTCATACATTTGAATTGGAGACAGATATTTATACAGTTAGACTTCTCACAACTGTATTATTATATGGGATCATTTTACTGTAAACATTCAACTATATTTTAAATTCTTAAAGAATTTAAGATATTAAAGAGATTACTGACATAAATATAGCTTTTGCACCAGCTATTTTCCAGTCTATAACAAATATGATTTAACAAGATCTTAAAGCTGGATGTCTTATAGATCGAATAATGTTTGTAAAAAATATGTAAATACCAGTGTCTGAAAGTCATTTAAAACCATTCGGATGAATATTAACTCTGAGATCTGTCTGAATCAGTGTTAATGGGAGTGTCTAAAACACTCTGAGGAAATATTAGCATGACTGTAAAGCGCCACTACACTAACTGCCCTCCAAAACACATGGAACACAATTGCATTCATGAAATAAAAGCTCATCATCTACTTACATAT
Source organism: Buceros rhinoceros silvestris (assembly GCF_000710305.1). Taxonomy (NCBI): domain Eukaryota; kingdom Metazoa; phylum Chordata; class Aves; order Bucerotiformes; family Bucerotidae; genus Buceros; species Buceros rhinoceros. Next base: position 3,616 of record NW_010422576.1, read on the forward strand.
TTCAGGATAAATTTAAGTATTCAATACTTCCTTCTTGATAAATGAGAGGACATTGTATACCATATAGTTTGCGTTCATATTTATTTTTAAAGGTGATACATATTACCTCAAATCTGCAAAGTATTTAAATATCTGTAGCATGCTTTAAGTTTTGATTTAACTTTGCTTCAGGTAGACATCTAAAACAGGTACCTTGAACAGTACTGCAGAATTATACATTTATTAAATAAATTTTTATTAAATACACATATTTATACACTTATAAAAATAAATACATACATATATAAATATAAAAATATCCATTGCTCATGTGACCAGGAGTTCTGCTTGGCCACGAGCTCCTAATTTCCTGGAAACTCCAGAGAAAAACTGCAAAGATTATTTTGCTTTACCCACCTTCTCCTGTCAGACTGCACTAGGAATTGGCAACAGGGAAGCAGGACATTTGGGAGTGGATATCAGCTCAGCCTGTTCTAACTGGGAACTTTTGTTTATAGAACCATCTGGATTGGGAACTGAGTGACTGGTATAGAATATGACAATAAATTAAACTAATTTGTTTCTGGATTTTAAATACCAATACAGCAATCACTTTGAATACATAAAAAAGACAACTATCAGCAGCAGAGGTCCATGTCAGCTTCTACAAGAACGTTTAGACATAAATTATGTGGATTTTGTTTACAGCATATAATTTCTTTTTTGATCTATAAATTTGCTAATGTCTTTAAATTGACTTGACAGACTGCTCTTGTCCTCACTTTAAGCAATGGGGGTAAAAGATTTCCTGTATATGTAAAAGAAGTGATTGCCAAGGCAGCTTCGTACGTTGATTCCCTTGCCTTTGAATTGATCCCTTTATTCCTGGATCTAACACACCTCATAATCTTTCAGAAAAGCTGTACAGCCCATCTTCGCAAGCCAGCACAGGGATGAAATACCTACCGGGAAAAATAAGGGATGCAGTGGGAAATTGTTTAATTCAGCTCACTGCTAATGAGTACCATCTGGATGGAAGAAAAGCCGAAAGCTGCTGGCTTGAACAAGTTTGGTTTGTACCTGCTTTTTCTTGTGTTTTCAAAAGGGATACACAAATCCTGGTCTGGGAACTTTTGGAGAGCACCTTCTAAAAGTAAATCATAGGAAGTTTTTTAAAATACAGAAAACCAAAAAGTTTCTTTAAGTTTGCACTGTATATGTCATATGCAAGGCAATTATCGTCAATATCATTATTCCATATAATGTACAGATGAAAGCACTATGACTGCACACGTAATTTCTTCAGCTACATCTCGTGCTCTCGTTTTCAAGCAGGGACATAGCTCTACTCTAAACAGTGATTTCATTACCTTACCCCTGAATGACAAATACTCTGAAACAACTCGTGTTTAATGGCATCATGTGGAGGGCAATCTGCATGTGATGCTTTTACCAAAGAACTATCGAATGTAATACTACCACTTAGTGTAATTACAGACATGTCTACAGCCGGTGTAAAGTCAGATGACCAAAATCCTGACAGCAACATGGTTGTAGAGGTTTGGGTTTTTTGTGGCCAGGAGCTTGATGATTCACCCAGGTTCCCAGGCAAGTCTAACTTGTCCTGGATGCCACACTATCTAGTTTTAAATCAGTTGAATATATGCAAACCTTTATAGTGGACAGTGAATTGCAGTCATGTCCTTGCAAGTAGTGTAGATATACCATTGATGTTTTTCATTCATCTATTTCAAGAATGTATTTAAATATGTACCTAATTCAATGTTACATACCGTATCCATCCCCACTATCAGGCATCATGGCTTCTGCTTTTTCCTTCCTTTCACCTCTGACAGAGTAAAAATGTTTTCAGTCACTGTTAAATCCAGTGGGCTTTGGGGGTTTGGAGATTGGTTTTTTGGTGGCCAACTCTACAACAGCAGTAAGCTGCGAGTCTCTTCTCTGCCACCCACTAGCCCCTTCAGCTAATCAGTCATTGAAAATATACCTAAAAATGCTGGTATCTTTGCTCTGTTCTGGAGCTTCTTTCCCTCAGGTTGGGAGAATCTGGGCTGGCAGTACAAGTTACAGCTATTGCATCACCAGACTACAGTGGCAGAAATCTTGGAAGCCAGACAAAAGGTAATGAAATTTTCAAAGGTACGAGGCTCTCCTTGGAGCTGCAGAAAGTCACAGGTTGTCAGTGGAATCATAACAGGAGCATCTAAACAAAAACAGCACCAATAAAAAAAAATAAAAGCTTAAAAAGCATTTTTTTTTTTTTTGGAGATAAGTGAAAGTCAAGTTTACAAACCCTGTATATGTATTTTAAGACAAAAAGTCCTTCCCAATGCTCAGGAGGTTGTTGCTATTAAAGGAACTCACAGAGGGGTGAAAGTGATGGGGCTTTTCCTACGGACAGAAGAAATACCTGTCATTAAATATTTAAGAGTCTGTCAGGATTGAAGAGTAAACATACAAACAGGGATGGCATTCTGTGTCCTGCAGTGTAAATGCCTCCCGAACTGCAAATATTTAGCTGTTCCACAGTCTGGTCTTTAAAAAAGGGAGCTATATTTTCAACCTGCAGACAGAAAGGGAGTTAGATCCCATGCTTGCGTGTGTACTGTGTTGTATATTTAAAATTCCCCATGTACTACTCAGAAAAATTGCACTAAAATTACATTAATTTCCATGTACCTGTGGACTGATTTATCATATTTTTTAAATTATGATGATTTTTTAATTTTTATTTTGTTAACCTCAAGACCAAGACTTGAATATACTTTAGAAACAGGGCTTGTATTTATATATCCTATATTTTGTATAGAAAAAGCTACTTTCAAAACTAACATGTACCAAGCTTTCTGATACTAATATTATGTATCATTTTGAAGAGGAAATGACAACTCACAAACAAAATCAAAACAAATACTCTCAGTTCTACATAGGTATGTACATTTTATACAATATTTGCAAAGTAGCCAGATTCAGAAAGGCATCCAACAGAGAGGGAAAACTTAGTTCTGCATGACGTGCTTCAATCTGGTCCAAAGTGTCATTTCAAGCATGAATCTTTTAGTAACTTCGCCAGCAGTCACACAGGCAAGGCAAGGGTTAGAAGAGAAGTGACCAGAGAAATTGCTCCAAAACCCGTCCTAAATCTCCCCTTCTGCTCTATGGCTTAAACGAGCAGCACAAGCTTTCCTACACTGGCCTCTGTGTCACAGCCAGCGCAGCAAGAGCTCCCCGCTTTGTTTTCACAAACTTTAACCAGTTTGCCCCCTTGCGACTTGAAAGAAAGACAGGAAAAAAGCAAAAAGAAGATACTATACCCTATCAGAGTGGAAAAAAAATATGCAACAAAACAACAACAACAAAACCCCCAAACCCAAAACAAAACCAAAACCTCTAGTTATTTATTTCAACAGAAAATATATAACCTCTATACTTTGGTATCTTTACAAAACCATCCACTTCAAGCCAAGCTGGGCTTGCTTAGAGAACAAGCTGTTTTGAAGCAGTCAGCCTGGGGAGAAATTACTTTTCATGGCAAGTACTTCAGAAAGTCTGTCTAATAAGTCAAAATCTTCTTTTCACACCGAGATCAAAGCCCAGAACCTTCTGAAAACAAACAAACACCTGGCATTTCTTAAAAAGACCTGAGTTTCTCCAAGCTGCTACTACTTCAATCAACTATCTGGCCACTGAGCCAGGGCCTCCTAGATTGAAGTGGGCTTTGTTGAAAGCTGAAACAGATGTTTAAATACCTTAAGTATAACTTACGAAAGTCAGTAATGCACATATATTGCAATGCAGTAAAAATAATAAGAAAAGGCAAACAATTCTAGCAAATCAGCTAAGATACCATCTATGAAAATGTCCTAATTCCTCTGTAAAATTATGGCTAAATGTTTGAGTAACTGCAATTTCAGTAACTATAATTAAGTTAACTGTAACTAAGGCAGAGACTGTTAATTCTCTTTCTCTGGGCATAAGCTGATGATAATCAGGAAGATTTCTTCTGGTACTATAACACTGCTTGCTTATGGTAACACACCTTATTCTCAAACTATAGCTGTATGAGCCAGTAGGAAAGTCAAAGTGCATCTTATTTTTGCTCAGTCTTGAAAATAGTAGAAGGTGTTTATGTTATTATATGATTTAAGGAAAACTAAATAATATCATAATGAAATGCATTTGCAGACACTATGCGTTATCTCATGCTTTGCCTCATGTACTGCTGCTTCAGTGAACCCGGCAGGGTGCTTCAAAATTTCTGACTCATTTAGTTGTAGCTCCACAATGTGGCCAATGTGAGAATATATTGAAGGAGAGAGAGACATTTCCAATTATTTTCCAGTTGCTATGTGCATACATTCCCCAGTTAGGCATCAACAGCCTTGACCATAGCCTCCTCTCCCACCAGGAAAGATTACAGGGTAATGCAATCTACTAATGTGCTTTTTTTCCAATAATAACATCAGGAACTTAACAATATTAACTTCAGGAAGCTTAATGTGGTTTTATATCCTGTAAGCTGATGGATTCTTTATAGAACACCATACTGCAATAAGTAAATACAATTAATATAGTATTGACAAAGACAAAAGATACGTCTGCCCAATAGAACAGCTTTTCATTTTTTAGGCAAATTCATGGACTTACAAGGAGAGAAACTGTGGATATTTTAAACACTGTAAACATGATTGCCTTTTGCACTGGAACAATCTGCTAAGCAAGATAAATATATTACTTTGAATTACATGTCATTGATCATTAAATTCTCTTACAAAAAATTATTTTTTACGGTGAGTTATTTCTTTGAGAAGCTTAAAGGTAAATCCATTCAGGTTATTTGTTGCAGTATTTATGTGTGTGAAGAAGCTTGTTTAATTTGAAGTTGGATCACAGATCTAGATTCTAATACCCCCTGAGGGTGATCGGAGACAATACAGATCCATTGTTCATTCAATATAAGTACTTATTGAAAATGAACTATTAGAATAGATGGATTAGAAGTTCCTTCACTGTTAACTGCAGAAGTGATGAATCTTCTGAGAGTTTAAGAACACCGTTAATTATGTGCTACCATTGCTGAGCTGATTCACTCAAGAAAGAAAAATTTTAAACTGGGAAATTATAATACAGTTAAGGTTGCCAGTTTGCATTATTTTATTCCTGGCTAAAACTTTCAGGCATTCAAAAATTGACCACAAAGATTTGCTCTGCCCTGGGGCTACTGTGATATACATTAGGCTGAAAATCTGTTCTTTATTCAGCTTCCTATGTCTAGATAAGAAATATCACAAATTATCCTGTCTTCCTGACAAGGGTATGAAGTTAAGGATCCAATGACAAATTCTATCCTGTCTTTTCTTATTTCAGTTGACAATGTTCTGTAAAATTTTGGTCACCTAGTTTTGATTATCCTCACGACAACTAAAACAGTAATGATACTTGATCAGAATACCTTACAAATGTGATTTAATCAATATTATTTATACCCCCATAAGGCAGATAGGTAAATATTATTATCCTTAGTTAGAGAAATTGCAAAAGGCCAACTGACTTGCAATAGGCTGTACAATGAATTAATGCTACACCAGGGCTTTTCTGACATAACTCTATATCCATTCTTCTGGATTATATTTCCTTCCACATTTATTAACCAATCATATTTTAAATTCGTAACTTTAAAAAATCATTTATTTACATGCAAATAGTTTAACAAAGCAAAATTACTTATAGCATCAAAATTTTGGACAATTACACAAAACAACCGTAATTTTGCCTTCTGTCTCTCTTGCAATGTCACAGAATTCTTGCATTGTGAAGTCTTTGATACTAGGATGGTATTTTTACAACATATAAATGTAATTGCATTTGTGCTGAGATGATACGTTTTTGTTCTTATTTAGTTCTGTGATTAACATTAGTCAATTAAAAACTGGGCATGAATTACAGATTGAAATATCCCTTTTAAAAGCAGATCTGCAACACGAAACACACACTCTTTACAGGCATCAAGTATCTGAAATGACTGTGTATAAACAAGACTGTAAGTAATAACACTGGTTTTCTAAGTCATTTTTCTAAGTGATTGTCCCCCTGTACTCAGCACTGGTGAGGCCACACCTTGAGTACTGTGTCCAGTTTTGGGCCCCTCACTTCAAGAAGGACATTGAGGTGCTGGAGCGGGTTCAGAGAAGGTCAGTGAAGATGGTGAAGGGTCTAGAGAGCAACTCTTATGAGGGACTGGAGTTGTTTAGCCTGGAGAAAAGGAGGATGAGGGGAGACCTTATCACTCTCTACAATTACCTGAAAGTAGGTTGTAGTGAGGTGGGGGTCGGTTTCTTCTCCCAAATAACAAGTGACAGGACGAGAGGAAATTAAGTTATGACAGAAGACATCTAGGTTAGACATCAGGAAAAACTTCTTTACAAAGAAAGAGGGTTGTAAAACATTGGAACAGGCTGCTCAGGGAGGTGGTGGAGTCCCCATCCTAGAAGTGTTTAAAAGACGTGTAGATGTGGTGCTGAGGGACAAGGTTTATGGATCCTGGCAGTGCGGGGTGAACAGTTGGACTTGATGATCTCAAAAGTCTCTTTGAACCAAATGATTCTGTGATTTTGTGATTCTGTTTTAGAAGAAGAAAATCCTCAAAAATTACACTCCAGTATTCTTTTTTGATTTAATGGTTGCCAGTATGCTATTTAGGCAAGACACAAACAGCTTTGCTGATTTCAAAATTATTATTATCTGTGTATCTGGGGATTTACTTATTCAATATCAGCTGCTGAAGTAATTGAAAACAGAACGACTAACATTTCTAAAGCTCCACTGATAATTGCAGCCATACCCTTATTTATAAGGTCTCTGCTTTCATGTTTCTGGGAGTATCTTTCAGTGGCAAAGAGTGAATCACATACTTTTATCTTCCACAGTCACTTCATGCCTTCGAAGGCTGTAAATCTACTCTGTATTTCAGTTTGCGTAACTACACATTCATTCTTGTCTGATGGCATGAAAAAATATCAATTCAGTCTTTGTTTCTGTGTTTCAGAGACAGGGAGAAAGAATCTAAGTAATGTACTGAAAAATAAGATAATCTTGACTACATTATACTAGCATGTAACATAGCATATATGGTATAAAAGCATAAAAGCATCATCAGAAAAGGAAATCTCCTCTAAAGCATTTAGAGGTTGTGCCCAAAAATCATTTCAACAAAAAAAAAAAAAAAAAAGAGGGGGGGAGGGAAAAAAAAGAATTCAGTGGCAGGGAAAAAAAATTGCGAAGGGGAAGGACAGGAACCTTCCCCGAAAAAAAAAAGAGAGGAGGATGGACAAAAATCTGTATGGCTGAGTATTCTCATTAAACTCAAAGTCTGTCAGTGAATATTTATCTTTATTCTCCTGCCCAGAAGGAAGGCTGGAGAAAGCCTGAGCAAGAACACTTATTTCTGTCAATGAAGCTTAGTAATCAACTCCATCACCAGAAGTCCTCTTACTGCCAGCTGTCATTCAGATGACAGGTTATTTCAGTTTATCAGCAGAGGGCCAGCTGGCAAGGGGATAGAATTGACAACCTTGCTTGAACAGTGAAAAAATATTTTCAGCAGAATTAGCCAGGCTGAAATGTCTGTATATGCCTGGGGATACAAGTAAGGCCCGAGGAGGGAAGTTTTTGAGCAAATGGGCATATTTATTATCTGTCTTCTAGTGAATATAGAGAGTATTTTTTTCCAAATAGCAAAAAGTATGCCATTCATAGGTAATTTAATGTTTGATCAGTTTGACAGATTACCTTTTCTGTCTGTTTACTTCACAGTGTTATTCTTCTGTTGCATATGTTTAGCTCTTAAAAGTCTCAGCTCATCCCTGTTTCATTGCATTACTTTGGACTTCTTGTCACCTTTGTGACTTTCCTTTTCCTTCCTTTCTTTTAAAATCCCTAGCTCTTATTTTATTAGTTACTTCAGATTCTTCTTAGTCTCTGCCATTTTTTCCCTGCTGTGCATTCACCTGACTTCAAATGCCCTTAGAGGTTTAACTATAGCTGACTTGAAAACTATCTGGTCATAGATAAAACTCATATTTTGAGAACTTCACCACCACGTTTCCAAGGTCCAGTTTGCAGTGCTGCAGTGCAATCGTGAGATTTTCACTGATTTGCCTGGAGCTGAAGGTATCAAAAACTGGTGAAAATCTCTGACTATGATCACAGGCAAATGAAAACTTGACTGTCTTCAGCTACTCATTTTGTGCATTTCTTTTATCTATATTTAGCTTTGAAAGTGTCTTTTAAGAATCTCTTTTCAACATTGACTTTTTTCCATCAAAGTGTTCACAAACTCCTTTACTGAAGACTCCATTTTCATAGGCAGAATGTGGCTTTAATGTGACAAAATGAAATTAATTGGAATTCCACATCCTAATCCCTCATTTCATTTGCACTGTGATAAATAAATATTTTTACCAATAAACACAATCTTGTAGAGTTCAAAATGTAGAAGGCAGGATACACATAGCTTCTATTTTCCTCAATTCCATCAAAATAAAAATATAATCAACTCTGAAATAAATATTGCATTTTCTAAACCTGTAGTCAGCTGAGCTATATTATGTATTACAGAAAGCACATCAAGGTTTTGGAAATGGACAAAAGAGGCAGCTCATATAAGGGAAATATCAGTTATTTCTTGTGTTGCAGATTATACTACCTAGAAAAGAAAGTATGCCTAGATTAAGGTTTTTTACCACGGATGTGCCATGCCCCATCTGATTCCTATAGAGTAGATATCACCCCACCAGCACGGATCAACACAGATTGGACTGTAAAGAAACAACAAGAGTTTTTGAGTAACATCTGGATTGAGTATCAACAACAATTTTGCTGCCCCAAGAACATTTTAATATGCTATCTATAAACATTTAGGATGCACCAAGGAATGTTTTGCTAGTCCATTTATATACATCTTGGGTAGGTTCAGAGACATAAAGTAACAAAACAGCTGCCTTCAACAATCTAAAGCACTTTAACATTTCACTTAAAATGCCCTGAAGTGTCCTAACGTTATTATGGTGCATGTTTTTAATTTTAAGATGAGATTTCAGTTACAAGAGGCTATTTAAAACACCACACCACTTTTCCATTTTTAGATTCTTTAACTTATAAAACATAAGATAAAATACCATTATTAATAGTTTTTCTTCTTCCAACTAGGAGTCTTGCACTTCTCCATATCAACTTTAGGAAATGTAAAACTGGTATCAACAAAAGACTGAGTATACTACAAAGCTGATTTCAGAATACACTTTATAATATCATTAACCAGCTTCTGAATATGAGTCCCATATCTTCCTATTATTCAACATATCTTTATACATGAAACAAAAAAGTGGTGTGTTTCTTACACAGGAAGAAAATTGATACTTGCTTATTGGACTTCCACATGCAGAATATCACTAAAAGCATGTTTTATTGCATTCTCCAGTTGACTAACCTGAAAATGAGACTCAGAAACAAGCATCTACAAAAACACCCAAAGATTCAGTAGAATTTTTATCAGAATTTGGTAGAATTTATACCAGACTTTAATTCAGCCCTTCATTTTATTCACAGTAGTTAGAAAGTCAGGAATTATTAGAATGGTTGCAAAATGGTTGTTTTAAAAGCAGATTGGCAAGATTCATCTGACCAAATCTAGCCATCTGCAATTTGAATATCTGTATGTAAATTGGTTGTCTAGTAGTGAGAGAATTTAGAGGGTGCTTTTTATCCTGGAATTGGTATCTAGAGGGGAATTCAGTTATCTAAAAGATAAGTCTCTGTGAAGGCATTCCAGATGCCATAGGTTATCCATGGGACTGGTAAACTGAAGCAATAAAACACCTAGAAGAACTTGGGTATTTGAGTATATCAGTTTCTTGAACATGAGGAAAACCATCTTTACTTTGAGGGTGACAGAGTGCTGGAACAGGCTGCCTGGAGAGGTTGTAGAGTCTCCTCTTGAGATATTTAAAACCCACCTGGACATAATTCTGTGCAACTGCTTTAGCAGTGGAGCTGGAAAGATGTCCCTTTCAATGCCTACCATTCTGTGATTCTGTGTGATTTAGCAGGGTACTTACTACTCTTTCCTTGGAGAAGGTGTCATACAACACTGATATATGAGGGCTGCTCCGGAAGTAATGCCTCTTATTTTGTTTTATTGCCTCATGATGTCAGAGGCGGATGTTGGTGGTATGGGAGTAGAGGTTGAACCTTCCCACCAATATTCCATTAAATTTTGCTGCCACGTGACAGACGGCAGCCGAGGGGCAGCCTGCCAAAATGGCATCTGACATGGGAGTGTTTATGAAGCAAGGGGGTGTAATTGGATTCCTTCATATGGAAAAAATTGCACCCATTGACACTCATCAACACTGCTGAATGTTTACAGAGACCAAACAGTGGATGTCAGTACAGTGAGGTAGTGGGTGGCACATTTCAGCAGTGGTGACAGTGATGGTGGGTCCCCTCCGCAGGTGCAGATTTTTACACGAGCATGGCATGTAGGCTCTCATTCATCGCTGGCCAACGGGTGTTGAAAAATAGCATTTTGTAGCTGAGAATTTGCTCTACCGAACAGTGCTCTTTGTGTCTGTTGTAGTTTCCATGAAAATAAATAGGAGGCGTTAGCTTCAGAGCAACCTACACATGTGTTAGAACTCAAAGCATCTCTTCCAGAATCTGTGTAATTACACCTTGGGACCTAATCAATTTTAGCACACACAACATTCTGAGTAGAGAAAATATTTTAGCTGTAATATATTTAAGATTTTGGCAAAAATTATAAAAATTTCTAATGAAACTCTTAGCTGTTGTTTCAGTAAGAAGCAAAATGTTAAATTTTCTGCTGTGTAAATGTAAATACACCAAGTACTCCACCACAACAGAACTGTTGGAAACTATCAAATAATATCTAATTAAGTTTTTCACAAGCACAAAATACTGTAATTCTTGAGTGGTTTTGTAAGGAACTATATAATCAGCAAAAACCTGGATTGAGCTCTGGAATGGATAGTTTTAAAAATAGTAAAATTATTTCAGGTGCTAATATGATCAGGAGAAATTCTAAAAATGTTAGCGTAACACTGATCGGTACTTGAAAACCAGAAAGGTAAATGACCTCACTTCGAAACAGCTTTCACAGAAATAGCAAATATAACAGAATCTGAACTGGGAAATATCTAAAGTAATAATATCAGCACATCCTCAACACTTTGATTAATTTTTTAATGTAGTTTTTAGTTTGACAGACTTTGAGGCAAAAATTATGTAGGACATATTATTTTAATATGCCCATAAAAAAGTCACAATTAACTTTTTTATTATTTTTCTCAGAACATTGTTCTGAATACAAGGCATATTAAGACTTCTCAAAATTCTCTTAGGGTCTTTGTTTTTCCCATTCTCCTACCGCAGCTGTAGCCTGTCTGCAACCCTAATCCCCTCTTCTGCTTCCAGTGCTGCCAGCCTCAAACAGTGGGGAAGGGATTCAGTTCCAGACTGCAGACACACAATCTAGGTGTCTGCCCAGGAAGATCTATGTTCCCACGACAGGATTAACTCCTGTTGGAGTGAGTCTAGAGGGCCACAAAAATGATCACAGGGATGGGACACCTCTGCTATATGGACAGGCTGAGAGAGATGGTGTTGTTCAGCCTGGGGAAGAGAAGGTTCCAGGGAGACCTTATTGCAGCCTTTAAGTACTTAAAGGGAGCTTATAAGAAAGATGGGGACCGTCTTTTTTAGCAAGGCCTGTTGAGACAGGACAAGGTTTAAAAAAGGAAAGATTTAGGCTAGAAATGAGGAAGAAATTTTTTACAGTGAGGGCAGTGAAACACTGGCACAGGTTGCTCAGAAAGGTGATAGATGTCCCATCCCTGGAAACATTCAAGGTCAAGTTGGACAGGGCTCTGGGCCACCCAATCTAGTTGAAGATGTCCCTGCTCACTGCAGGGGCAGTTGGACTAGATGACCTTCGAAGGTCCCCTCCAACCCAAAGCGTTCTATGATTCTATGATTCTGTGATTCTTAAAAAACCGCAGCCAGCTTTCATCCCTAAGAGCAAGGCTGCTATTTTAAAAAGTGCAACCAAGCAAACGGCAGACACAACTGTTTCCCATGACAGAAGAAAAGATGAAAATGCTACTTATACTTTGACCTAGCAGTATTAAATATTGTTTGGTATTTGGCTATCAGAATGACAGGTACAATATAAATATACAGAATTGCTTGAAAACATACAATAAAAATACTGATCAATGGTAAACCAGTCTTTAAAATGCATGACTGCACTATGCTACTAATAAAGGCACCTTGGAGGTAATGTTACTGAAAGCACAGACTGGTTCTGTGTACCCTCTCCCAATTCTCTTGGGGATTTATCACATGATAATGAGAAAGGGAAAAGGTGGACTCTTCTGAGATTGCACACTTGATAATTCCATCCTGTAGCTCACAGCACAGTCATTAGCATCTTATTTCAGATATAAAAGGAACATTAGAGAATGCTATAGGAAAATTAACATAAATGAGCTATAAATCATTATACCAATTTTTCATTTCCTGGAATGGATCCTTTCCTTCTGTGTCCTATCACCCTTTCCCTGATATCACCAAAGGATGCTTCAAATCAAAACAAATCCAGCTAAGAATGAATGTAATATTCACGGCTGGAGTCAGACTCAACTTCACTTGTTCACACACATCATGAGTTCAGTGCCCCCAATTCCCACATCTACCACCCATGTAGTGTATTACAAGAATTAACATTCACGTGGTGATACCTTTGAGTTTGCAAGTGAAAAATAATACAAGGGGGGGAAAAAGTGATGATTTTTATAAAACTCAAAAGTTCATGCTTAGGAAAAAGCCAGAAAAGCCAGACAAACAAAAATTGAATGTGCTGTAGAAAGAATTAGATCTTCTACACCGTTTGAAAGAACTCACATATGGAAATCCACAGGAGAAGTATATTAACCCATTGCATGTTAAATTGCTCTGTGTAAAGCATCTTGCTATATTTAGGTAAAAGAGTCAAAACCATTAATTATTTGTGTTCTTAAAAACTTCTGACATTATATATTTCTAAAAGGTGATTGATGGTTATCTTCAATGATTCATGAAGGTCTAGGGCCAAAGTGGATATTACTGAGCAAAGCAGATAGGCATTTAAAATGCTGAGATGACTGTCAAAAGGCTACTCTGAGAGATACAGACTGATAAAAAAATTGATAGAACTGAAGTCAGTAATGAAACACACTCCCTCATTTTTCAAAGCAGCACAATTCTGCTTTCACTGACCTGCCTGATATAAAAGGATTAATGTAACAAATTAACGCTTAAATAGATACCGAGAGATTTGGTCCTACTTTTTAGGAATATTTGTCTGAGTACAGGAACAAATAAAATAACCATTATGAAATTTTATCTCTCACAAATATTGAAGGAAAAGTGTAAGTATTTGGCTGGCTATACATTGTAGGCATCACCGACTGCCAAGCATTAAATTTGCTCAATGGCCTCTGCATTTTCTGCATTTTTTTTCAATACTGTCTGAGAAATGACATGTAGTTTATGTATGTGTAACTCCATGAGATATGACAAGGTGACTTAATTTCTCAGAGCCTTCTGTAGTTTTAAAAATATGGCAATTCAGCACAAAACCATCCAAAATTCACAAAAAATAGGGACTAGCAAAGAAGCTTGTAATTTTTAAATCTAAAGATTTCAGACAAACAAATATTTTAATAGAAACCTTTGAGCACATTTTAATATCTCAGACAGAACATTTTAAACAAAAGCTGTTTCCCAGAGACAGTCAAATCACCAAATTCAATATTAATATTCTCAAGCATGCAATTTGGGCATAATTTCTCACTGTCAGCAATTTTTTCAGGTTGTACCTCACTACTCTGTGAACCTCACTCACTGCAACCACATAGAAAATACTTAGAACGACTTCAAGAATTTAACTGCATTTTCACATGAGTTAGTATTTTTAGCATTTCTTTCCCAAGGAGATTGACATTTAAATGCCACAATTTTTGTGTTTATTTAATCTGCCTTCAAAGATGCTTCATCTTTTAAAATTTTTACCACAAACGGTAATTCCAAAAGTCAAATTAATCTTATGAATGTCATATAACTACTAGTAAAGGTGCTGAGAAAAAGAAAAACTGGCTATCTGTGATAGCAAGAGCAAATACGACAGGATTTTAATGGGAAGATTGATCTTCTTAAGGAAAAAATTCCTAACTTGTGGATGCTTTATCATTTTAATCACTTCCAAGTCTCCTTCACAGCATGCAAAATATAGAGGTGATGCTTTTAGAACAAAATTCGCATCCTGATTTTTACATATGACAAATGTATAAATATAATAAAAAGTAATTACTCTTCTTGTGAAACATGCATAGTAATTAAACAGCTTGTGAGAAATTATTGGTATTGGAGTTCTGGAATGGATATGTACATAAAGAAAAATCTTAAACTGTTCTAAAATTGTTTGGACAGAATGCCAAATAGGTGTATTTTAGACGATCTCAATTAGCTCATGCCATAAATACAATTTCATAATAGAAATGTAAACATCGAATTTATTCTACCCGGTTTGCCTGCATTGAGTGTCAGGTATTTTCTACCAGAGGTAGATTAATATGAGGTGAATAAAAGGTGATTAAGATGAGTAGAGTAGAAGGAGTCAGAAATTCAGTAATGGAGCTCTGTATCATTACACTTCACATTACTTGTATTTCTCCTAAGATTAATTTTATGTACTTAACAGAAATTCTTTGAGGTCCCTATCAAGTGTACTTGATCACACATACACAGTAAGCTGCCAAATGCTGCAGCCATGAAAATATGATCTTCAGATCCAGCAGTACAAAGAACATTGGTAGGCATGACTTAATTTAAGAAATGCTATATTAAGCTATACTGCTGCCAGAGACTGGCATCTTCATATAGTGCAGGGCAGACATGCCAGCTTGGCTAGGCACTAGCTTGGGAACAGTCTGCATTGCACTTCTCTAAGAGTGAAGATATGTCTTTAAAGAGCTTCATCAGTTTAGCAGAACAACACATTGGCTAAGGGGAGATAGTTGCTTCTGTATGGACACACTTATACATATAACTGTAATTTAAAAGTGGGTTGATTGTGGCATGAGAAGAAATAGGACACAGACTCAACATCCTGCAAGCTGTGCAGCACTCTCTGAAGCTCAGCTCCCATGTATGGCACCTAAAACATCACAAAGTAGCTTAAAACATACTTACTGTAAATCTCAAGAGCCCTGCTTAACATGGGAGAAAGGAAGGGAGAGCAGACCTTGTCCTGTTCACAGTTCTGCTTGGATGATTCTCATGGGAGATGGTTCTGGGGAAAGGACAGGTCCAGAAAAGCTGGTTGGTTTTCAAAGATCACCCTCTCCAAGCTCAAGAACAGACCATAGAGACAACACGAGGAAGCAGGATGGAAAACCCACTTCGATCCTAGAGGCCCAAGAGGGAACACAAACATAGAAGGGGATTCTTCCAAGAAAAATGCTGCCGCAGTTTCCAGTGGGAAATTCCCTAGACAGAATAGCAGGGACGAGTTTACTACTGATCCTCTTGAAGGGATTTCCAAGTCATTTTCCCAAGAATTGGATGACTCTGATTAGGATTAGAGGGGCCCTGCCTTCAGCCAGGTGGAGGAAAGGGACAATCGGGTTTACAGGACTGTGTAGATCTGATGGCCTGACACATCAGACCCACAGGAGTATAAGGCCCTAGCGGATACTGGTACACGGTGTACTTTAATGCCATAGAGCTATAAAGGGGCAGAACTTACCTGAGTGCACTTGGTGGATGATGTGAGAGGATGGGGAATTCTGATGTGTACCTCACAGGGATTTGATCTGGTGTGAGAACAGCCAGTGAATTAAATTACATGATATCAAAAACTAAATACAAATCAATGAGGGATGGACTTTGAAACTGAGAGAGGGGTGGCGGTGAGCTGGTGAACTGGCTTCATCAACAGGTGCCCAGCAATTTCATCAGGATCAACATCTTCAACCTGGACCATGAGCATGGGCTGCACCAGATACACCAGCCTTGAGCTCTGGATGCAACATGCAATAATCCAACACCATCTCTCCTGTCCTGAGAACGTTATGACAGAGGGAGTCCAAGAGTCATCAGTTAAATTCACTCAAAGGACATGTTAGAGACATGGCCCATAGACTAAAGGAATCATATCTGTGCACAGGTATTTATGTGTGTGTTGTATATATATATATGTATATATGTGTATATGTGCATGTATGTATATATACATATATATATATATAAAAGGACAGGTAAAGTAGTTTCCCTTTAAAGCAGTCCAGTCAGAAGAAAGGAGGAAGAAGGGCATCTTATCTTCCCTTCAGAGAAGGGAATTAGTGCAGCAGTATCATGTGGTGAGACTCCTGGAGCTAGAACTTGTATCTCTTTTTTCCTAAACTCCTTTCATGGTCACAGTTTTATATATTATGCACTGCTTACAATGGCAGCAGACCAACAGGAAAATAAAACAAGTGAATTGGTCCTTATTTAGAAATCATATCACATACAGCAAGTTAGGACCAAACCAGCCAATGCGATACTTGATTCCATACAGATGTCATGCCCAGTAATGCCCCCCACATGTAAAGGAGGTGGGGGCTGGCCAGAAAGGGCATGCAGTTTCAAACAGTGTTGGGGTGTGCCATGGCTCAGCATGGTGACATCTGTAAGCTCGTATATGGCTCGATTTTATTTTTTTATAGAGGAGCTGGGCATGATGTAGATAACATAGAATAAGGGGTGGATAATGTGCTGGGTAGGCTAGGATAGGGTTAATTTCCACAGCCAAGATAGCCGGACCAAACCAGCCAATGCGATACTTGATTACATACAGATGTAATGCCC
>NW_010422576.1:20844-21900 GCF_000710305.1 Buceros rhinoceros silvestris
TTATTGTTATCACTACTGTCTCCTCTCTATTTGTGTTGTTCAAGTAAACTTTCCTTTCATTAACCCCCGTGGCTTGACTTTTACCTCTTCTTTTCCCCCCATAGTGGGTAAGAAGGAATGAGCGAGCAGCTGCAAGGTGCTCAATTGCCAGCTGGGTTCAAACTACGACGGCCTTCTGTGATGAGGTGACAGGATTAGTGGATGAGGGGAAAGCGGTGGCTTCTGGTCATCCCAACTTTAGCAAGGCTTTTGACCCGTAAGTTTAACAACTTTATTAATATTCATAATAATGAGGCAGAAGGAACACTAAGACATTTGCTGATATAACTGGTAGGAGTGGTTGACAGGCCACTGTCAACCAATGGTCTTGTCAATGTATATAAATACCTGAAGTGAGGGTGCAAAGGTGGAGCGAGGCTCTCTTCAGTGTTTCCCCGTGACAGGACCAGAGGCAATGGGCACAAACCTTTTTCATCATGAAAGCGGTGAAGCACTGGAAATGGTTGTCCAGAGAGGTTGTAGAGTCTCCATCCCTGGGTGTATTCAAAACTGAATGCACTGCCCTGAGCAATCAGCCCAAGGTGAACCTGCTCTCAGCAGAGGGCTGGACTAGGTGTTCTCCAGAGACCTCTTCAACCATCCTAAGATTATGTGACAACCCCAGGATACTCACCTGCTATGTAGCTATAAAATCCCTGAGCTATGTCTGACTCCAAAGGATTTTTGTTCTGTTCCCCAGGAGTCACTGACAACACTGGACTTTTTCATCATGAAAGCGGTGAAGCACTGGAAATGGTTGTCCAGAGAGGTTGTAGAGTCTCCATCCCTGGGTGTATTCAAAACTGAATGCACTGCCCTGAGCAATCAGCCCAAGGTGAACCTGCTCTCAGCAGAGGGCTGGACTAGGTGTTCTCCAGAGACCTCTTCAACCATCCTAAGATTATGTGACAACCCCAGGATACTCACCTGCTATGTAGCTATAAAATCCCTGAGCTATGTCTGACTCCAAAGGATTTTTGTTCTGTTCCCCAGGAGTCACTGACAACACTGGATTAC
>NW_010422576.1:22044-28482 GCF_000710305.1 Buceros rhinoceros silvestris
TGAAAAAATAACAATGATTTTTATCCTAAATCACATAAAGACTTTTCTGACCTGTGCAAATGCCTGTGGAATAATAAATTTTCAGCAAAATACAGCAATTTGCACCTTTAATGTTTTGCATATCGGAGAACTTAGAGATTTCTGCCTTTATACAGAGATACTTAATTTACTGTGGAGTAAATGGAGTGCTGCCAGAATAAATTACATGGAACTAAGATATGTGAAGCCTCCATAAATCATCACTTTTTTCTCAGACATAACTACCATTATTTATCTCCGATATAACCAGTGTTACTTCTTTCTATATCTTTCCTACAGCAGCCCTTCTCTGCTTTCCTTATAACTTCTCTTGTCAGTATCTGTAGTACCAATATCATAACAAAACGACACAAAGAGCTAACTACCACACAGACCCAAAACTCTGTAAGCATGCCACAACATTTTTGTGTGAACACCGTGTCTTCTAGACCTCAGTAGGAGGAACTATTTTGACTGAGCACTTACCCTGGCACTATTTTGACTGAACTCTTCATAATGCTGAATAGAGTGGAAAATACATAACACTTTGGTGTACTGTGATGCATGCTTGCCACTTTCCCAACAGCACGTCTCTCTTGGAATATATTCTGTGACTGCACATCCTCTTTACCTTTTCTTGGAGACCTAGTACCTAATCAGTAAGTGCAGAAAGTGCACGGCACTTATTTCTGTCTGTAGTTCATTGCACTTTTCCCCCTTACATTTCATTCTTTTTTTCAGATATTTTCTCTGGTACATCAAGATAATTTAAAAATTTTAGTGTTGTTCTCAGCTCCGTGAGCCATTAGGGATCTTACACAAATACCCAAAGTGTGGACAACATGAACACATAAAGTACTAGGGGGAAAATAAAGTGGCTCCATCAGATGACGCCTGACGATAGGGAGATGTCACCTTATATCTGAAGAATGTACCATGTGAAAACTAGCATAAGAAAATATCAGCTATGAAATTCCCATCTGAAGAGAGAGGTGAGGCAGGATTAAAGAAAGGATGGTTCAGAGTGTGATAATTAGGACTAGATACCTTCCCATTAGATAGTACCTATTTTATTAGCACTGTGACCTACAGCTGTTAACTGATAGACATAAATATGATACCTTTGAGAAATGAATGTGCATGCAGTACAGGTCCCACCAAATTTCATGTTTCACGATGACTTAGATTTTCTTTCCTATCTCCTCTGTCAACATGTAACCCAACTATTGGGTAGGCCTAGAAAGTCTCACTCCTAGTTTCACTTTCCTGGATGAAGAATATGCCAAGGGCACAGGATAAATATGTATTTCTGTAAGTATTTTTTGAGTAAATATGAGAATTTCAGGCTCGAGGCTTATGAATTTGACTCCTATTATCATTATTCATTTCAATCCAGAGTAGTAAATACACATATTGAGTGAAAAAAGATGCATTAACGATAAAACATTTTCTTTCATTCTCTTTAGTTTTCCTGGGGTGGAAGGGGAGGATTACTTCCCTTTAATATTGTGCCACATCAGGACTTGGTTGTTTTGCACTCTGTCTGCAGCACCCGCTGGCTCCAGTGAGCACACCTGACAAGCTACAAGAAAGTAAATGTCTGGTGTAAGAAATACACAAAGTAAAACAGTTGTTTGGGGTTTGTTGGTGGTTTTGTTTTTGTTTTTCTGATAGATCAATTCATCCAGTCCTTGCAGTAGCAAAACACGCATAGTAGTTATGTTTTCAATACAGGGCTTTTGCCCAGAAACACATCCTGTTTCCTGGTGCCATTGTCCTTACACAGCTTAACCTGATCTTTCTGTCAGGAGGTTAATAGTTGCATTACAGATTCAAATTATTTTGGTTGGAATAGACTTTTAAGATCATCAAGTCCAACCATTAATTCAACACTGCCAAGTGCACCACTAAACTATGAGCCCCAGCACCACATCTATAGGCCTCTTAATTACCTCCAAGGATGGGGACTCCTCCACTTCCCTAAGTAGCCTGTTCCACTTCTTTAAACCTCTCTCTGTTAAGAAATTCTTCCTAATATCCAGCCTAAACCTCCCCTGGCACAACTTGACACCATTTCCTCTTGTCCAGTCACTTGTTACTTGGGATAATAGATTGACCTCCACCTCGCTACAACCTCCTTTCAGGTAATCGCAGAGAACAATAAGGTCTCCCCTCAGCCTCCTTTGCTCCAGGCTAAACAATTTCAGTTCCCTCAGCTGCCCTGCACAGGACCTGTGCTCTAGACCCTTCTCCAGCTTCGCAGCCCTTCTCTGGACACTCTCCAGGACCTCAATGGCCTTCTTGTAGTGAGGGGCCCAAAACTGGACACAGGACTCAAGGTGTGGCCTCACCAGTGCCAAGTACAGGAGGACAATCATTCCCTCCTCCTGCTGGCCACACGGTTTCTGATACAAGCCAGGATGCCGTTGGCCTTCTTGGCCACCTGGGCACACTGCTGGCTCCTATTCAGCCGCTGTCCACCAACACCCCCAGGTCATTTTCTGCTGGGCAGCTTTCCAGCCACTCCTCCCCAAGCCTGTAGCATTGCAGGGGGTTGTTGTGATTCAAGTGCTGGAACTGGCACTTGGCCTTCTTGAACCTGTGCAACTGCCGCATCCCAGGGATCCAGCCTCCCAGTCCAGATCCCTCTGTAGATCCTTCCTACATTCAAGCAGATCAACACTCCTGCCCAACTTGGTGTCTTCTGCAAACTTAGTGATGGTGCACTTGATCCCCTCATCCAGATTATTGATAAAGATATTAAAGACAACATGCCCAAATAATGAGCCCCACTTGTGACCAGTCACCAGCCAGATTTAACTCCATTTACCACCACTCTTTGGGCCCAGCCATCGAGCCAGTTTTTTATCTAGTAAGAACACACTCATTCAAGCCATAAGCAGTAATAAAGGTTTTCCAGTTTGAAAGTAATCCCGTCTCTTACAGTCTGATTGAGCGCCCGACCTTCTTTCTTTCTGTTGAATAGATCTTTTTATAGCTTTCTTCTAAATACCTACAAGCAAGATGGGGAGCAAAAGCTGCAGTTAATCACCTGCTCTAGAGATCAGAAATGGGTCAAGTGTAACTGTCCAATATCTGAAATAGTAAAGTTAAATAAACAGAAAAAGTGTCTTTATGTATATACATGCTGATGTGGCAATATAATTGAAAATTCTTTACAAATACAGCCATATCTATGAAATACAGTAGCATAGTTCTTTCTCTCTTTATCATAAGACCCTTTACACAAAAGTAAAACTGACATCCTCTGGCAAAAAGCACATGTGAAATATTTGAGTGACTATATGCTTTTTAAAGTTTCAGTCAATCTTTGCAAGAGTTGCAGCATAAATACATTTTTATCTAAACACAAACATGAAAAGAAATACTACAGTTATTGATTGCAAAAGTAGAGCCTGCTGGTTACTATTTATTTAACAAACAACTGTGCCAAACAGAGAGCTTCTTCCTCAGAGATTTCATTATCTATCACCCCAGCTTTGCAATTACTTTCTTTGTGTGTGGTTACACACATAAGCAGTTCTTTTGATTTCAGCAGTATTCCTCTGACTGCAGTTACCTTCCAAAATGGCTTTTCATGGTTTGAGTTTAAAAAGATGACAAAGTTAAGGGAAAGGAAGCCTGCAAGAAAGATGAATCAATCAGAGAGATTTGGGCAAGACTTCATATGTTATCATGGGAGAAAGGTAGATGCTTCTTCAAAATTGCTGCTTAGAGAAGAAGCTTAAATCAGGGCTTCCCAATCACCTTCCTGTAAAGGCTATCCAGCTCTATTTGCTATTTAGGAAGACTGAGATTAGCCTAGGAAGAAGCCCCAAATCAGATGCCTAAAGCACAGGTTAAAACCATGGTCCATTATTCCTAGTGTTTGCAGACCAGAAACTGAAGCACAGAAACGACCATGTTGTGGCAGTATTAAAATGCACCTCTTTTAGTCTCTAAATTCACTTCTCTGACTAGGCTAGAGATGTAATGTCCTCAAGTAGCAAACATGAAAGCTTCATCCCCAAGAGATTATAGAACATAAAAAGGTCCTGCTTTCTTTTTCTGCCATAGATCAGGCATGCAGAGATACCGGTTTGTGAAACATTTCCTTTCAACAAGAAAAATATTTCATAAAGTATATTTAAGGTGATACTGTTAGTGTTGCAGTCTATCCCTCAAAACATTTTCTACAGCTACAAAATACTGATAATCAAACTACCATATAAAAAGTTACAATGTTAGCCAATTTTAATTCCTACATATGGTGGGTCAGATAAATTTGCTACTCGGTCTTTAATACCACGCTAAGTTGACACGCACTCAAACACACATATATGAGAATGACATA
Source organism: Buceros rhinoceros silvestris (assembly GCF_000710305.1). Classification (NCBI taxonomy): domain Eukaryota; kingdom Metazoa; phylum Chordata; class Aves; order Bucerotiformes; family Bucerotidae; genus Buceros; species Buceros rhinoceros. Next base: position 26,417 of record NW_010422576.1, read on the forward strand.
TTCACCTTATAAGATTTTTGTTGGTAACTATCATGTTAGATTTAATTTATATACTATGTCACATACCAGAGATACAATCTTTTTAGTCTCCTTGGCAAATATATTAATGTTTTCAGTTTACAGGATTTTCTTTTTCCTACCTCAGACATGTCAGCTGGCACACAAAGAACACACGTAAAAAACTCAGCATCATTCCATTTCTAAAATAATGTATACTTATTATTATGCAAAAGATAAAGTCTTAGTAGTTACTGATTTTATATTATCATTATTTCTCATGACTTAAAAAATTGCAGTAAACAATTTCAGCTTTATAATTCTTAACAGTTACATAATTTTAGCAATTGCTTTTTTTTTGGCTGATACAAGAAAAATTATATAAGATAAAAACTTCCCTAACATACAAATGTCCTTGCCTTCAAAATTTACAAAAACAAAACCATTCATGTCTTTGAAGACTAATGATTCATTTCTTTTTTCCTAGTTCCAAAATACGTCAAATCTTGACATCTCCCCTTTAAGGATAGGCTGTAATAACAGATCTTATCACTCAGGCTTTACAGTCATTACATTTACATATACTTTAGCAGGATACTTGGTATTCTGCACAGGTAAAAGAACAAAAACGTGTTAAGGAGAAACTATTTCACCTGGACTAATCCTATTTAAAACGTTTGCTTATAAACAAAGGATTTCAGTAATCACAGAATCACAGAATGGCTTGGGTTGGAAGGGACCTTAAAAATCAACTAGTCCCAATGCCTCTGCCATGGGCAGGGACACATTCCACTAGATCAGGTTGTTAATCACTTGTTTTTCCAAACAACCAGTAACAATGATGATATTTTCTTCACTAAGCAATGTGTATGCTTCAAAACTGAACAAACAGGTGAACTGTCACTTTACCTAGTCGTCCATCACTTGGTGATTTTACTGAAGGGCCCCTCACTGTGTGCAGTTTACTCACTGTTCCAAGATTTCACTCTGCAGGATAAAACCACGGCACAGTTTGAGGTTTTTTCCAGGTCTAAAGCAAACACTAGGGAGTTCAATCCACTGTCAGAGGCATTTGCCCTTTCAAAAAGCAGTGCAATCTCTAAGACTGCAGAAATGCAGAGCAACTGTTCCAAAACAAGATGAAATAAATCTATTAGCCCACTGAACAACTGCACTTAGTAGCTTTTCAGTAGCAGAGGAAAATCAAATCTAACCTACCACACAGCCAGGAGCACTTGGCCACCCTTCTGTGAACCTCCTGCACTTCATCTTTTCCTCAGTCTATTGCAGAGTATAGTATCATAGCATTGATTTGTTTATTTGAATTTCATTTAAATTACTCTTAAAAACAGTAATTTTTTAACTAGTACAGCTATAAGATTCCCTAATATAGCTGTGGCTATTTCAGGAAAAATGCCTAATAGATGAAGATTTTTCCCCTTACTTTATGGGATTAAACCATTCTGCTGCAGGCATCTTTACACCCATAATACTGAATCCACACTGAGTGAATAACTGTACCCAGGGAGTATAACAACCAAACCTTAATAACAGACTCAGCAAGAGATCTCAGTCATTCTGATACCTTTTTGTGCAAGACAGCCTGAAAATGCATAAGGAGCAAAAGCCATAAGTAATTTGTAGCATTTCACAGTTACATTAACACCTCTAATTGTAACTGACAGGGCAATTAAGGCTGAAAAACATCCCAATACAGTGGTTTGTACATGATGATTGTCCCACCGAAACAACAGATCATGTACTCTATTTAGAGGAAAAATGTTTCACTTTATTTTCCTCCACTGAAGTAGATGTCCCAGTTCATCATGCCTCATTAAAAAATTTTTGTTGCTATAAACATGATTATTTCAAACAATCACAAGCCTTTATACCAAGCATACAATTTAACAATTCCCTTCTCAATAGAAGTATCAAGATTCTTATCAAAAAATGATGTTAAGCATTGTATATAATCTATTTAAATAATGAGTTGTAGAATAACAAACAGGCAATATTCTGAATACAAATATATCTAGGACACATGCCCCCTCTCCTTTTCCCCTCCCCCC
>NW_010422577.1:0-9246 GCF_000710305.1 Buceros rhinoceros silvestris
TACCTCGGTCCCTCGACCGTTAACAATTTCCTAGAAGGTCATACTAAAGTCTTTTTTCTTCTCTAGCTTACACTGTTTTGTTGGGTAATATGGTTCTGCTACATCTTCTCCACTGAGTTTTTTGAAATGGCTAGAATTTTGTTTCAGTTCACAAAATACGTTTACAAAATTATTTTCTTTAGATAAATGTTCCTCAGGAGCTACAATCATATTAATTTGAGTCTCCTTTTATTTTCAAGATTTAAAATATATATCAATTTAATCATTGTATAACTATTTATTTACCTCCATTTAAATCATAGCATGATTTTTCAGCTTTTAAGTATTGAATTATTTAAATTTCTATTAACTTGCAGCCTCATTGTGCAATTCTTATCTCAGTTGCTGATGGGAAAGGTGTGCAGTCATGTTTTATCATTCATTTCATGTATCATGACAATATAGACAGGGCTTGAGATCCCAGATTCGAAAATACTCACCCTACTTGTTCTGGTTCTCTACATGAAGATGAGAATAGTGTGCAAGATTTGAGGGTTATTATATACATAAAATATAATGAAACCCTTAGAATATTCTGTATAAAGGCATTCCAGCCCCTAAAAAGAAAGACTCCATCCTGCATTGTCCATTCCACCAAGTTCCTGTAAGCATTTCAAATGGAAGAGGTTTGATCAGAAGATGATGCTTGACGAATCTTCACAGTGGCCTTAGTGATGTATCTTGTTTATCAAAAATTTGGGTCTCTTGTGTCCTAAATGACAACTCTTCTGTTACGGCTAGTTTACAGGGAGTTTTGGACCTTCTGTCAGTAAGAGATGGGAGCCAAATCTCCTACCTCCACCAGACAGAAGTCTTATTTCCAAGCAGTGCAGCTGTTTATGAACCCCAGCTCCCAATAAGTTGGGAAGTTGCAGGAAGAACTTGTCCTTCACAGTCGTGGTCAGTTTTTGACTACCACTTGTTCCTATTGTGCTTGTAAACAAACCTTCATGGTTCATCCATCCCAAGAGAAAATTATCTGTTTCCTTTTCAGTATCATTACTCTTCAGATATCCTGGGTGCCAGAGGTTTAAACATTTTTAAACAATCTAGAATATCAGTAAATAGGGAAATGAAAAAAATTGAGGGGTTTTTTTGTTGTTGTTGTTTTCCTTCTCTAAGTGATTCCTAGCCCTCAGGAGAGGATGTGATGGTGACTTAAGGTATGTCGTCATAACCAGGGGAAAACCAAATAATCTTATGAGTATATTATTTTGGAAATTGTATTCATAAGAAAACATAAACTGGAGCCACCAAACTTGTAATATAAATGGAGGGGAAGAAGAGGTTTATTCAGCAAATATTTTTCTCTTTACCACCTTTAGTGTTTTACTTGGCCCGTATATTAAACAGACATGTACAGTTATTAATACTGAGCAGCACAATATAGAATCCTGGTTACAGTGCTGTGATTTCACTTAATAATTTGAACTGCTTGTGTTTTGTTTAGAAGCCAAATTCTTCCTAGCGCTGTATAACAGATAACAACAAGCCAAACCAATGAATTTACTTATTTCTAAGCAATAGTGTGGCATGTACATGTGCTCACAGACACAGAGGTTTCAAGAGAAGTTTATTTTTGAGTAAACAAATATGTGAGTCTAAAGGACACAGTAGGAAAACAAAACAAAGATCAAAAATGAAAGATCACCATCTCAGTTCCACTCTCGCTGCTTTCAATAGCAAGATGAACTGGAGCTGCTGCTGACAGTGGCAGCAGCACAGGACAGAAGATGGTGAGGCAATGATGTAAAAACACCCCCTCACCTACCCCATCACCATCTTCAGTGATCGAGGCTGTGTCCAAATTCATGCCTGCTCATTAGTGTTTTGGTTTGTTTTTAAGAACTAGGGTTTGGGAGGTTGATTTTTGTGTTGGGAATGGTTTTGTTTGGTTTTTATCTAGTTCAAGCTGGCCTTGCAGCCTTTCCTCTACATACTTAAAAAAAATCAGAGTAGTATGAGGATTTAGATTAAGTGGTTTAAGTCATTATTGAGTCTCAGGTTGTCGCCTCTCAGCCAGCATTGAAAGATACGCATTTGTACAAACCTGCTGAATCTATCAAGTATACACCTCTGGAGTTAAAGTAGAACTTACTCCTTTGAGTTTGATCATGTTCTCCACTGTGATGAAGCACAATGATCATTATGCCATGATTGCAGATTTTCATGGATACAATGGAAGAATGCACTATTAGTACTTTAAAGAGCAAGACTACACTATAATGATCCAAAATGCACTGAAGATTGCACATACGTTAGTTAATCACTCATGTTCATGAACTTACATCGTGCTAAATACTCACTGACCCTTCCAGGCAAAGGTTCTGAATCCTACAAGAGTGACCTTGGCTGGCCCTGGCCAAGGGGGAAGGGTCTCCATATACTTCCAGTTTTCCTACTCAAAACTCATGGGTTTTGTCCCCTGCTGTACGTGACATTTGGCAGGACTGTGTCTGATACTATCTGGAATGTTTGTCTTTGGTGGTGTGATGGCTCATATCCTCCTGTGAGAAAGATTTAGTGATAATTAATTTGGTGATGTCTAAAACTGAACAGTGGTAGAATGGGGCTCAGGACATTTTATTTGTTAAGGGATTTCAAAGCTTCAGTTTGTTTCCATTCTTAGTATGATGCAGCATTCAGACAACTCTGGACTAAGCTGTTTCCCAAAGGTCCCCCAAAGTCATCTCTGCGCAGATAAGGCAAAGTGTGAGATGAAGCTGAGTTGAAATAACGATCCCCTGCATGATGCTGTTGTTATCAGAAACCTGTTAGCCAATTAGTCCCAAACAGTACTTTGTGTGTTGTGTAGTTGTGAACAGATGTTCTTAGTATGAATTTTTTTCCTCTGTGTTAAAATTAGAATGTTCCATTCAGCTTCCTTTTTTCCTCAAGCACTTAGTCCTGCAATTAAAAGTAATATTTTTTCAAGAAATTTACTGTGACCTGTTGTACATATGCTTGCATTATTTGCATTGCAATGCTTGCATTTGCACTATTTGATTTTAAAGTGAAAAGCATAAGCAGGGCTTCCAGGTTGCTGATTCCAAAATCAGTCTCTCAGCATGTGGTTCAAGCCACCTCCGCAGTTTTCTGAGATGCATAATCAAAGCTCTACACTTCTTACTTCACTTAGGGTTTGCCCTCCATCTCTTTAGCACGAAAGAAAGAAATAGATTAATTTTTTTAGATTGTTAATGATTAATGAAGGCATGATTTCAGTGAGCACTAGATGACACCACAAACCTTCTAGATATAACTGTCTTTTGAGTTTATCATTTATCTATGCAAATCTCTGATTACTGTTACAATATTTGTCCATTAGTGTTTACACAGTGGACAGCTAGGCCTGGTTTCAGCAAAACATCTCAAAATAACTTTTCATTAGGTGTCTTACAGTTTTAAGTTCTTGTTGCTTGGCTCTTGACATATTCATCCTTCTCAGCTCTCAAACCAGTTAACTTTTGGGTAACTTTGGTGAATATTTTTGTTATCAGGGTGATGTGTCCATTCTTAGTCTCAGTCCTTCATTAATGTATACTTCTAAAATATAAGCACTGTATTACCTGTGCTAAACTGAATGAGGAGTAAGTCATGTTTTTGGAGATGGAGTGTAAATGAACACTCAGAATATTTTCCATGCCGCATTTACTTAAAAGAACTGCATATGGTTCTTAATGGTGATGAATAAAAATCTATCCAAACTAATTGTAGACCTGGAGTATCACTTTCAGTCATCCAAGAAAACTGTCGTCTAGAGTATAGTTTTCTGCATCTTTCAACTTTTTTGCCTGGTAGCTGTAAAAGTTGTCAATTAGGATGCCTCCCTGCTAGCCAGCTGCACCAGCGTTCCTGAGTCTCTGCTCCATTAATTAAATGACAGACACAAAGGGGCAGATTCATTAACATTAGTGCCACTGTAATGATTTACAGCCATTCAAGTTGTCTGATTTCTGTGAATAGACTAGACAGCAGGTTTCTCTCTTGTTCCTCGCACCATTTTCTGACTATTTCATAGCAAACCTAGAAGAAACTGCATACTGGCTCCCTGACTTACTTATTTCAGTGAAGCTCCAGTTTCCCTTTTCTTAATATCCTAAGTAATTCTTTTTCTTGTGCTCTACTTTGCCTTGTTTCCTTCCTCCCACTCCTCTTTTCACTTCTCTCACCAGTCACTCCTGTAAGTTATCAGTCCTGATGTTTCTACTCCTTTCCTCCATTTTCTCCATTGATTTAGTCATAAATACTCCCCATGGTTGTTAATGCATGTTTTTATCTCTGTACTCACCCTCCTCACCTATTTCAGTGGTACACTTACTGCTTTCAAGTAGCCTTGAGGAGTGTCATTGTTACCAGGCAGACTTTCTCCATTCATGCTGCCACTTTTTGAGCAGCACTTTCGTCCTGCCTCTACTCAAAATTTAGGCCAGCTACTGCTGCTTAGTACTTCTCAGAGCTGTTTTAACCAAGCTGTCTCACCCACGTGCATTTGCTTCCCATGTTTCACACAAGAAATGAAAAACAAGAACTTAAAACCAAAAACTTAATAAACTTGAATTCAATTTAATGAAGTTGAAGTTACGTGACTGCAGTTTTTACCTACATACCAGCCATAGTGCCTTTATCACCCTTTCTTTGGCTGGGTTGCTTGATTTGTCCTCAAGGCTTCCACAATCTCTCTTTACTCATTCCTAGATCTTTAACTCCATGCTTTCTGCCACCATTTTGCTGGCCTTTACATGTTCTAACGCACTTTCCGTATCTAGACGTTGCCTTCTTCTCCAAACATTGTCTCTGAATTTTTGCTCCGTCTTCGTGCTATTTCCGTACACTCCTCCTCTCAAATTCAGATTTTACCCTGTCCCATCAGTGGAAGCTACCATTTTCTTACGCCTCAAGTAACGTCTTCACAGCCAGTTTGCAGGACATCTCCTTTATCTCTCCTCCTTGAATTTAGCTTTAGAGTGACTGCTGATTAGAAAGTCTTATGTAAGTGTAAAACATGATGAAGATACATCAAAATACACATTTGCTGCTTAGTATATTAGAAGTCTCTCTTTACTGGGACTTTCTGTCAAAAGAATTTTAATGATCATCAAGGAAGAATGTGATTTCTTTTTAAATTACAAAAATGGATTTTGATAAATTGATGAGGGTTGATGTTATTTGATAATCCAACTTTTCTTCTTCTTATGTATCTATAATTCTCTCTTCTTGTCTGTTTAATACTCTAAAATCAACCATTGCATTTAAACCCACAATCTGCTTTATAAAATAAACCTTGATAATCTGATGTTTTTAATATCATTCCAGAAGTTTGAAAGAAAGTGCTGCCTTGTGGAAAAGCAGATATGTTTAACAAAAGAAATGTTTTGGAAAATTTTTACTTCACTTTTATAGGTCAACGCAAATACTTGTAGGACTGAAAAGCACAATTATATGTCCCTAGGATACTGTACTTGTATAATATGTGACCTTTTAAAATGAGTAAGGATTCCTGCTATTAAAGCAAAGACTTCCCATCTCCCTATAGGAATATTTTTTTACATGTCAGGCTATTGAAAATTGTGGATAGAAGGGTCTAAAGCACTCATAGACTAAATTACTCTTGTTGTCATAGAAGTTATCTGCAGAACTGAGAAGGGAAAACAATGTCAAGATTGACTTTCAGCTAAAAAATCTCTCATTCCAGTTGTTATATCATAATCAGAGAAATGTCAGTGTGCTACTATAAATCTCATGCCACATGGATCTGTTGTTCTGTCTTACTGTATGTATTCAAACATGCTCCAAATGCAGAGACTAGTTTATTCATGGGATGATGCCCTATGGTGATCTGTTGCACTTAAGAAACTCACCTCAGTCCTAAAATTTATTTTTCTTAACATTTTTGCAAATTGATAAGGATGCTAAATGAATAATATTTACATTAAACCAAACAGCAATACTGAAGCTTACATGCAAAGAAGATTTAGGCATTCTTCTTTCCACCCTTGTATTTAATGATAGGGTTGACCATTAGTGTAATGTCAATTTAGTCTCTTATATTGAGGTGTGGTCAAGTCATACTCAGCCGTGAGTGATTTACTGACAGTGGATATTTTTCGTGAGTGAAACAACTTCTACTGTCTGCAGTGTAAGGGTCTACTTTCGAAACTGGTTACAAGATCATGGGTTGAGACTGTCTGAATTCTGTATGTAATGTGGGGCTCAGGTTTTGCACAGACATTCCCTACTACTGATTCAAACACTGTGAAGACTCCTCAGCACAATTTGCTAGTGTTAATTGTTCTTTGCTCAACAGTGCTACTCACCTTCACCCTCCACCACTACTTAGTTGAATATAAATATCCCAGGCAGCTGAGCTTCTAAAGCCTCTTGATGAGACTCTTCAGTCTGGTTCATGTTGTTGTTTCATTATCTGCGTCTCAGGTGTTCTCACTGTTAATTTTGTCCAGTCCCTTATCACTCTATATTAAAACCACCTCGATTGCCCATAGATGCTACTGTCATTATTGTCTATCTATGCTATTAATTCTTGCTAAAGAATAGACCATTAATATTGTAAAAGATGTGGACTTCCATCATGTGAACTGTCAACCTTTTATACTTCTGACCGTAAATGTGCATAACAGACTAAGTGCTAGATTCCAAAATTTTTAAATAGGTAGAAGAGCCTGCATTAGAAATGTTAGAACCTGTATTCAGTATTCAGCTGTTCTTTTCTTTATGACACTATGCAAGTTATTTATTTTCCTTGACTATTTATTTTAAGAAATTGAGATAAACCCACCCTATCAGTCCTAAAAGGAGATTTAGCTGAGTAATGTACTCGTTATGAATTGTCAGCTGTAGGCAGTAAGTTGATTTCCAAGTTAAAGTTTGCAACTGTTACACAAGGAAGACCTTGCACAGATGAGTACCTGAAATATGACTACAAGAAATAAATGCACAGTTCAGTCTCATAAATGTAAGTAAATCATTTGGCTGCCATATCTAGAAAATGAGAAATGTATGTACCAGATTTATCAGGACACTGTAACTGTATTTCAGCATATTATCCATTTTACATCAACCCGTGGATGTGCATGATCCTGAAAACAGGTTACTGTTTAGTAACTCTTACTACTTCATAAGAAAATCCACAAACATTGTAGGTTTTGTTTCTTCTAATAAGACATTCACGTAATATGGTGTTTAAAGACAAATTAGTCAGCATCTGACATTCTTCTCAGAGGCAGGTGATATACTCCAGGGCAATGACGAATGAATCACTGGTCTACTGGTACTCAGGTTTAGCCATTCTCAATATTTTATCTTTTGTAAAAGCACCATTTTCTACCACATTTGTAATTAACTGTTTCCTAAGTTAAACTTATTTACACATGGCTTGCAGCTTTTAAAAGGATAACTTTTGTTCCAGAAAGTACCACACAGTTTTTCCAATTAAAAAAAAAATACTTTAAATAATTTTTCACCCATATATAGCTAAAGTGCACAGTACCATCTCTAGGATGTCAGGGGTAACTTGTTCAAGTCATCTTTATTGCTTAGGAGAATTTTGAGAAATGGAAATTATAAGCTGATGAACTGGGTAGGCAGAGTAGAGAAACCTAAGAGTAATAGCATGGCCGGCAGTGTTGTATTTAGTTTCTTTTGTGAAATGAGACCTGAAAGGAAATGTAAATGAACATTCTGTCAGAATGTATAGGGTGTCATTGTTTTCACATTTAATTCAGGTGATGAAATAAAGTTTTTTCCTTGCTGGAGTTTTCTCAGTCTCTTTAGACTCAAGAGTGCTGAGTCCCAGTCTGATGGAATTATAACTACTAAGGTTGCTCTCCTTCATGAATCTGACTGTATAGATCTATACTCCTGGAGCTGCATGCTGACCTGTAGCAGTAAAGAACCTAGACCAATCTCTCTCCAGCTGCAGAGTTTCTGTTTCAGCAGGGAGTTGTAAAGAAAATATATTAGTGAGTTCAGGCATACAGTCCCAACTTACGCTGTTTATTTCCTCAGGGTTCTCTGTTCTCTCCTTGGTGACTCAGAAGAAGGTAGCGTGCAGAAGAATGTATCTGGAATAATACAGTTGCCTGGCAGAGTTAAACTTGCAGTTTGAACCACAAGTTGTTTCCTTCTGTCATAGTTTTCACGCTGTTGTTTGTACTTGTCTATCAGGTCTGAATTCCCACTGTATTTGGCTCACAGTCTTGGTAAAAGATAAGTTAGAATGGGTCGAATATTGTCTAGCACATTAATGAGTTTTTATCCATGCACTTCTGAGGGCTGATTTTAGAAATATTTTTGTGTAGAGTGGCAAGCAAAATGCTGTTAGTTAAAATATTTCATTTCAGTAGGTAAAAATTATAGTCACTTGCTCAAGCATACATAGACCTGAAGAATAATCATGTATCAGAGATTCCGCAGAAGAATCACTACTTGATTCTTTAAGTGTGGATCTGTGCCTTGTAAACGATAAAGGCAATTTTCTGTCTTCTCACCAAAACTCTGGTTGCCATTTAATGCAAACTGGAGGAAACTCAGCTGTGCCTATGGAGCATTCGTATCACCAGTTCTCAAACCGATCTTTGTCACAGGGTACATGCTTTGTACCCTGATTTTAGGTGACATCTCAAAGTCATTCTTGATCTGTTAATATTTGTTTTTCCTGTCTACCTGCAAAACAGAGTGCCATGTATTTATTTAATTGAGACTCAGTTTATTACTAGGCTTTATATGACCTCTCATCTTAGTTTGAAAATGTGCCATTTCTAACTACAGAAATAATTCTTCTACCCTTTAATCACCAGTTGTAAAAAGAAAGAAAAAGGTAGAGCCTGCAAAGTAGAGTTAAATATCCAGCTTGCTTATATTCAAATTGATATATATAGAATCAGTATTATTTCGTTGTGATAATTTATCTTTTACATTGTATTTTTAGCCTTTACAAATATTGTGCTGTGAAATATTTTTGTTAATTATTAAAATTTACACGAAGGCTGGTCAGAATGGGTATCCGAAAATAAAAAATCAGCAGTTAAAAGTTTTTGTTTTCAATGCTTACTGCAGCATTCAAAATAATAGTAACATAAATGGGATTGGAAATTTTTAAATAATCAGCACTGAATTTTCTGTTTTCATTTAATTTCATTTGAAACTGAACCATGTTCATTTTTTCTGACCATGCCTTTGCCTCTCTTT
>NW_010422577.1:9338-39171 GCF_000710305.1 Buceros rhinoceros silvestris
TCTTTCCCTGTTAGGTGAGGATTCCTGGTTTCATTACATAAGAATTACATATTTTAGAAAAACAACTTCTTTTTCTGCTGCTGAATTAAGTACTTTTCAGGTTATAGAAGAAGGCTGCTGAAGAGTCTAAGCCATAGAAGGAACAGCAGTGTTACCAAGCTGAAGCCAGTCTTCTTGAAGACTGTCTGATAGCTCAGGCAGACAGAAGTTAAGTCTGAACTGAACTCATGTCCCATATGTATTATCACTACTGAAAGGTAGTTGCATGAAAATAATTTCTAAAACCTACAAATGGAGCAATGCTCAAATATCAAAAACCAATTTCACCAGTAACTTGCAAGCCTATAAAATGATTTGGTTCAGTGAGATGTAATGCATTGTAGAAAACCTTCAGACAAAAAAAAGCAAGCAAGAAAAAGAAATTTTGCCAAGAAATACTGATGAAGAGTCCATGAGAGAAACAACTTGCTAATCGTTAATTCAGCTTTGCAGTTAGCAGTACCAAAGTGTTGCTTCTGTATTATCTCTGTATCTTTCTGGCATGCGTGAGGAAAAGAACCCTTAAATACCCTGTGACAGAAGGATTCCTGTCTACATTTTCCATCTCTGATACTCAGAAATAAAGTTGTTTGCACACAACTGACTTCACTGTTTCCCTTCTCCTCTATTCCTCTTCACTTCACTTGTGCATAGGGTGACGTGCAGTAAAATTCACTCTGGTTTCAGAAAAACCAGGCTAAATTTAGCAGAACTGAAACTTTTGTGATACCAGGCTTGTACAGAACTCATTTTCCTTCATGCTAAGTGAACACTTCGAATGACTTTTTTTTTTTTTGGTGCAACTGGAAGACATTCACACTAATGTTCACAGCAGTGCACATTGTGAATCATTGTGCTTGAATGTGTATTAATTATACATAACGATTCTGTAGAATTATTTTATATATCATATGGTTAGGTAAAAGCTTACTATGTTTTTTTCATCCAGCAGAACAGGCTTGTAATTGCTGCTGCAATATGGTGACTGATTCAAAGAACGCCAATATAAAACTCAATAGCCAATGTGACTATTAAGCAGTTATTCTTTATTCACAGATCCAGACGCAGCGGGGGATATCTCCTGCCTATCTGTGCATGCTTACAAAATGCTCTGTTGCTTTATTTATACTGTTATGTATTATTTTTCTAGGAATTAATATGAATATTATAATCATTCTAAGAACTAATAAGAGTATTATAATTACTTCCCCGAATTCATTTACATAGCCTGTCCCCTCCTTGGGCATGCACAGTGTCGTCTGATGGTCGTGGGTTAGGGTCTTTTGGAGGAAGACTCGAAGTCTTCATCTCAGTTGTACTTTTCACACACCACCCCCCCACCCCCTCCCCATCCTGACTCATGTTCTCTTGCACGTTCCCAATGTAGTACATTCCTTTTTCATGTTTTGTCTTCTTTATCTTGCTTAGGACTCTTCTTCCCTGATTAATGACTGCCTGTTTTACTCAGTCCATCCTGCTTTCCAAGGACAAGGCCTTCATTTACCACTTAGCTGGTCCCTGTCTTCTCATTGTTTGTAATTAACTGGTTCCAGCTATCAGACAGACATAAACGATGAAGAAGGATGATACTCACTAGAGTATGTCTATGATTTGCAGATTAGTTAATTACTAAGAATTATAGTATTTTACGGAGATAATCTCCAAATTCTTCTTTCTCTCCATCATGACCTGCAACAGATCATTCAAGTTTTTTCTGTTACAGGGAAGCAAGAGGGAAATTGGTCTTACAGCCCACAAAGTGGGGAGAATGCCTTCAGTTGGTCAGTGGTGCAGCTTGTGGTACTAGTATGTTATTTCTCAGTGGACAATAGTGTTGAACAGGTTGTGTAAAAGAAGGTGTATGTTCTTTTTGTCTTGAACAATATCTTGTTAAGTCAGCAATGGAAAACTGGAAGTGTGTCTTGGTACCTAATGTGAAGAGAGAAAGATTAATGAAAAGTGTGCATTTCACGTGCCTGCATCTTACGTACTTCATAAGTTACAGTAGCTATGTAGTCTGAAAAAATAATTTAATGAAGCCTCAGGCTCTGAAGTTCTTAGTTTAGTGCCATGTCACGGGCAATTATTTGGGATAGGAACTGGAAGAGAACTAAGGTGTAAGTATGCAGTGGTAAATGGTATCAGAGAATCTAAGCTTCTGCTTCTCAGTGTGCTCATTCATCAGTGGCAATACAGTTTGGTGGATTGTCTTATTAGGTGTAAGCAACTGCCAGTTTATGAATGCAGTACTCAGTTTGCATTTAATGGAGCACTAATGAATAATCCTTCTTATATCTACACTGATGATAAAACTCGTAGTAATTATAGGTTGTTACACATGTCTTTATTACGTTCAAAAAGCTTCTGTATGCCATTTTAAATAACTGTAGTCTGGATAAACCTCAGAATGGCTATCTTGGACTTTGGTTGGGCTGTCACCAGGTGTGCTGTGCTTACTGCTAGTACAAAACCTGAGCACACAGGGGTCAGTGAAGCAAATTATTTTTGTTTTAAAATTAGTAAAAACATTTGAAAAGTATGCTATCTATCTGAATTCCCAATTTCTGAAAAAAAAAAAAAAAAAAAAATTGACACTTGAGGGGGACCAGTCTTGCATTTCTAACTCTCTTCTGTAGCAGTTTAGTTGCAACTCTGCCTTTTTTTTTTTTTACTGACTCCCTAAGAAAAGAGGATGGTAAGTAGAAGAAATTGTGTTCTTCTATATGAATATTTTTGTGTTGCCAGAATTTGCATTGGCATTCTAAGGAAAAGTGATAACAGAAATTATTTATAGTGTGGTCCTGTCACCTGCAGTAAAGATGCAAACAAGGTGGAAGTGGGGAAGGTTGTTACAGGAAGTGTTAGTCCAGCAGTATGTGACAGGTACTGCCTTTGGCCTGTGGGTTGTAGTGTTTATTGGCAATACTTTGTGGTATTGCTGGCATCAGTAAGCATCTTTTATCTCAGTGGGAGATGCCTTTGAGGTAAACCAAAGCTGCAGCACAGCTAGAGTGTCAGAACTGGCAGCTGTGTCCTGAGATCATCTCTGCAGCTCCGAAGAGTATTTTAATATCCCCGAATGTTTGAGTCTTCAGACTCATACTGAGTAAAGTTTTTTTTGCTTGTGAGTGAGGCAAGAATACAGGACTTCCATCTGCGATGCTGTTGCTCTTCCACATAGATAGCATTGCGTTTTCTCTGCAGTGCCACGATGATTTGGGGGGGAAAAAAAAAAAGCTTTTTCTGTTTTTTGGTTATCTTGGACAACACTCTGAGACAGCATCAGAACCCTAATTCTGTGAGTAAGAACCCTAATCATGTGAATAAAGGATTTATTAAAACATCACTTTAGAAGGGTAGTAAGTAGTCTTTGAGACTTGTATGTGGCATTTTTCCAATTGACATATGTCTCTAAAAAGCCATTCATTTGGCAGCTCTGTTTCCACAGGCCATATTTAGACAGTGACAGTTATACCTTATTGCATAACTGCATCCCAAGAATACCTTTCATGAAGAATGGAAATATATATATATATATATGTATGTATGTATGTATACGCTGGGAAGGTTTCACATCTTCATACCACATCTCACAAGCTAGATTCCCTAGATAGCTCCTAGCATATCAGGACAAAGGTTATCTGTCTGAGTATCTTTACTGGCATCTCTAGAGTCTCCAGCAAATGGATAATGCTGGTACTTTGTGAAAAACCACCACAATTCTCTTTCCAAACATTTCTGTTTAAGCCCTTTTAAAGAAAGTTAATTTGGTTATAGAAGATGGGATTAAAAATTGCAGGCCAGATCGCAGCTCCTACTCTAACTTAAAGGAGCCTCAAAGTCTTCCCTGAACTTTTTTAGGGCTGCTTTCCTCTCTGGAATAAGGTGACACACAACAGCTTTGTCTTTGGCCTGCTGTCATGTGAATTTGGTATTGCGTGATGCGACTAAGTTGCACAGAAACTCATGCTGTCTTTTACAGCCTAGAGATGCATGTTCCCTGAGCTTTATGTTCTAGAACAAGGCAAAAACCATGCAGTGGGCTGTCCTATTACCTAGGAAAGAGGAAGAACGCCTAATACTCAGCACTTTCCAGTTGCCACAAGTAATTGTCTAACCACAAGCAAGGTAGCTTCATCAGCTGGTGATGCAAGGTAACATCCTTATCCTGTCGCTGTTCCATCTTTTAGAGCTTTTGATCTTAAAAAAATCTCTGGTGATCTTGTCCTCCTCTTTATTTTCCAAACACAATTTGTTAACCTAGTGAGAGGGAGAAGAGACTGAAATGTCTGGGGGAAGGATATTGAGGCAGTTGATTGTTCCAAAAATAATATAAAATAAAAGTTTAAATAATGCAGATGATGTGTTTCCTTAATACTCAAAATGTGATTTTTTAAAGTCACTTTATTTTCTAGACATCAGCACAAACTTCCATGTTTCTGTTTAAATAGATCGCTTTCCCTGGTGTCTGCTCTGCTTTTTATGAACACAACCTGGTATAAGGATTAATCCCTAGAGCAGTACAAGAAAATTGAAATTGATTTTCATCGCAGTAGTCAACAGTATTCCTAGTAGGATGGGTTTGCAAGATGACTTCCCAAGATTGTAAGTGAACGGCAACAAACCTCATGGGGCACACTCTTGAGCCCTTGATATTCTTAATTATGAGAGTTCTGTTTTATTTAAATAACAGTAGGACTAAATGATTTTGCAGAAACGTCTTACAATTAAGCTGAACTGCTGTGTCCTACACAGGCATTGAGCAGCTGTGTTTTCCTAGCTGAGTGATACCATTTCTGAAGTCTTGCCAGAAGTGTTCAGTGTACATTCTTATGGAAATATCAGCAGGATCACAAGTCAGTTTGCGTATTAAAGAGTAAATTGGGGAGCACTTTTGCTAGAGGATTAAACTATAATAATCCCTTTGAGAAACTATCATTTGGAGATGCATATGGTAGAGAAAAATTCAGCTTTGACATTTTATTTCAGGCTCCACATGTTTTATTGGACTATAGGTGTAAAGTAGTTCCAACTTTGCCAATGATTATTTTGGCTTCTTTGGAAAGTAATGAATGTATTTTGATTGCCATAGACAAATATTAACTGTAATTTGATTTCTTTTGAAGAAATGTCATGGCACCTAACTTCTAGTTACAATACCAGGTAATTAGGAGAAGAAAATATTAAATTACAGAAGCCAACCTGAGGCATCCTTAGCTTCAGAATCTTTATTGTGATTAGATTATAGATATTTGATAAAACAGTATGTTCAAATACCATTAGTAAATGGAAATATTACTGTATGGTATTTGTAGCACTGCTATCTTGAGTAACATTTTAGACGTGCTGTTCTGAGAGTATTTTTTAGAAAAATAAAAATATTTGGGCTGTATGCTGCTTTGCACTGTCTTGTGGCATCATTATGTACAAGTAGAGGCAGAAACTTGAGTATGTAATGATGTTATGTTACGTTACATGCTACCTTCTGTTTTGTTGTGTTAAGCTATTTTTATCATTTTCTCGTCCAGGAGCTTAATATTTACATATTGACAGTGTTGTGTTTTAACCTTGGTTGGCAACTGAGTACTACACAACTGCTCGCTCACTCTACCCCAGTGGCGTGGGGGCAGAATTACAAGGGTAAAAGTGATAAAATTCATGAGTTGAGATAAAAACAGATTAGTAAGTAAAGCAAAATCCATGTGCACAAGCCAAGAAACGTGAAACAAAGAATTCATTTGCCACTTCTCACTGGCAGGCAGGTGTTCAGCTAGTTCCAGCAAAGCAGAGCTCCATCACATGAAATCGTTTCTTGGGAAGACAAATGCCATAACTCCGAATATCCTTACCTTCTTTCTTCTTCCCCTACCTTTTATTGCTGAGCACGATGTCATATGGTATGGAATGACCCCTCTGGTCAGCTGGGGTCAGCTGTCCCACCTGTGTCCCCTCACAACTTCTTGCTCAACCCCAGCCTACTCTCTGGTGGGATGGGATGAGAAGCAGAAAAGACCTTGACGCTGTGTAAGCTCTGCTCAGCAGTAATGAAAACATCCCTGTATTACCAACACTGTTTCCAGTACCAATCCAAAACACAGCCCCATACCAGCTACTGAGAAGAAAATTAACTCTATCCCGGTCAAAACCAGCACAGATAGGTACTGATTTCTTGTTGCTGTGAAAGTGGGACAGAATTAATGCAGTTCAGGTTGGATTGCGATGTGGCTGGTGTATGAAATTGAGAGCTGGTGTGCTCAGTTATGGTTTCTTCCAGTGCATCAAACCCGGGGGACCTGTGCTGCTCCTATCCTCTCCTTTATAGCTCATGAAGCCCCCTGCTTCTGGTGCAGTCCAGCTGAGAAATTCCAAAAATGTTTTATGGGAACAGACATTAACTTGAAACATGAAAATTTTCAAACTGTCCTCCATTGGTCATCTCATATGCCAGATGCCAAAGATATCTCTGGGAGCCTGAGGACGCTCAGATGGCGTGTGGTTTCTGGCACTCCAGTGGACTCACTTACTGACAGCTACTGGGGTTTTTTATTGACTTAAAAGAACATGATTAATTCAGGCAACACATATATTACTGGCAAGTTGAGAAGGAGTAAAACACTGATGTATTCATCAGCATATGTTTTGTTGGAAGTCTGAAAATGACTGTAGATAATTGATCGTGGTTAGAGACATTTCTTAGGTACTGCTCTGACATAAGTCTTCCTGTGTCATGCTCTTCATTAAAGCATAGACATTGGATTTTGGTGAACGACAGCTGCTTGAATGAGAGGGTTGCGACAAAGTGTGCGTGTGACCGCTGCTTAGCCACTGCATTGGCTGCATCTTCTATCTCTCAAAAGACTGAATGGGTAGAGTAAAGCACAGATAAGTGACTGTGGAAGGAGGTTGGTCCTCTGCAAAAACAGCCAGTACAACAACAGCATGTACAGGCAGCATGAGCAAGTTCCAGCTTGGACCCCTGGGAATGAGCGGGTTTTGGTGGGTTTTGTTGTGGTTTTGTGGTTTTCTCCTTAAATAAGCTAGTTCTGGTTAGCTGGAAGGTGTTACTTGACAAGATTTTGTCCCTTTCTGAGTGTTGTGGTTTGTAACCAGCTGTCAACTAAACACCACACTTTCTTGCTCCTACCCTTCCCCCTGGGGACTGGGAAAGGAGATTGAAAGGTAAAGCCAAGTGAGTTAAGATAAGGAGAATTTACTTAACCAACACAAAGAGAGAGAGGACAACAGAAATAACAATAACAAAGTGAGTGATGTACCATGCACGGTTCATTTCTGCTGTCAAGCCACGCTGAGCCTGCACCACACCACACCATCCCACATGGAGCCAGACTGTGCCAAGCTGCACCATGCCCCACGGCTGTTTGGAACTGCGTGCCCTTTTCCCAGTCAGTCCTTACACCTTGTGTGTATACTGGGCATGATGTCAGTATGATGTCAAATACCCCATCAGCTGGTTCTGTACGCCTAGCTGGGCTGTGGAAATTAACCCTATCCTAGATAAACCCAGGACACTGAGCTATGGTTGTTTCATAGTATCTTGCATACTGTGAGAGGAATCCGCAGAATAAAACCATTTAAGTAAAAGAAGTGACAAAGCAATGTTCTTTTAAAAGTCTTTCAAACATGTAATTTCTTACTCAAATCTCATGAAACTTTTCAGTTTCCCCCTGCACTTTCCTGCCTAACCTCTCCTCACTTCACTGTGCCTCGAGCAAGGTATACCATGAAGAGTCTTTTCAATTTTAGTTGAGATTCTTGTTTTTCATTAAAAATTTCAGGTACTGGCAGGGGAAGAAAATGCTTCATAGTACAAGAACTGTATTGCCCCATCGGAAAGGAGCAAGGTTTTGAATGAGGTCAGTAGGAAACAGATGTGGTATCTAAAAGAGTAAATAATTTGTTCTGTGTTTTGTATCTAGTGAGCCGAAGCTTTACAAAATGGGCTTTTGTTTACACTACCAGGATAGCAAAAAACAGTTTTGTTTTCTCCAAACTTTTAATAACTTCTGAATTGCTGAAATACTATACATGAAACAAAAAGCAGAGGGTAATTTCTCTTACAAATTGATAATTAGCATACAAACAACAGCTGAATAAGACCAATCAAAATACTTAGATTCAGTTTTGAACTTTAAAGATATTTTAAAGTGTTCTGAAATATTAAATTAGGTCATTTAAGAATAAAGAACACACATACAATTTTCCTCTAGAAAATAACAGAACAGCATTCTGCCACTAAGAAAATCTTTTATCTTCTTTCTACTTCCCCATTCAAGATACCAAAACAAAATCATCTTCTGTCAGGCTTATGGTGTTTTTTTAAGGACATAGGTTTTTATTGCTCACTATGCGTGTTACACAGCCCTGGTAAAGGACAAAGTCTACTTGGCAGAGTAGAATGGCACAGGCTGTCAGAAGAAATGAGGAACAGGCATTAGCTGTATATGCATGTGCCTTCATACTTGAAAGCAGAATTAGAAACAGTAAACCCATATTAGAATTCAGTTCATTAGGATTGTTTTAGGGGCCTCCGTGTGTGTGTGTTTTGTCACCATGTGGATTTATTGAGTAAATGCATGGGGTAAGTTCTAGATGTTCCTAAAGCTGAACTTGGCAAGAAACTGTAGTGTCCTGCAGGAAAATCTTTATCTGCTGAAGTACTTAAAGCGGAAACAACTATTGTGTATTCATTTATTATGCAAAATGAAGAGGAAGAAGAAATCTTTAAAATTAAGAAAGATCTTTTTCTATGGAAAAGATCTTTAAATGCCAGGACCCTTAGTCAGGACAGGATAGGAATGAAAAGGACAACTGAAAATTGGTGATGAGATGAGCAGTTGTGGTCTGTGAAGATACTGTAAGTAGTCTGTGCTGTCCTAACGGATGCAAACAATCACTGTGAAAAACAATTCACTGTGAAAGAGGGGTCTTTAGAAAGCAGTTTGTATAAACTGGATTTCTACACAGCTACATCTGTGGATTACTAGTTATTTGCAAGAGCAGTTTGCTTTTTACCTCTTTTCAAGTTTGACACAAGTTGTGTAAAATTGAAAAAACATCCTTCTTTCTTTTTTTCCCCTTTTTTGTTTCATTATGGTGGTGAAATTCTAAGTCTTCGTTATCTTTTTGTTTTTATATTTACCGGAATATCATATTATCTCCGGTAGCATAACTCATGTATCCTTAACATAGGTGCATTTGATTCGTTCGTGTGCATTGCAGTGGGGAAAGCTACTATATTTATGATATTAATTATCATTTAAATTCAGTAATTTAATCTTGCTATCTCTGATTTATAAGAGATCATTCTGTGTGTTTGAGCATACGAGTGTCAAGGTTTTTCATAGTAATGAGGACAGTTCCTGAAAGTATTCATTGCCGTAAACTCTAAAATAATAGAAAGGAAAAAATTACTTGGTTCTAAGATCTACATCCTTAACATGCCTACCACTGTTCTAAGTTACACTAAATCATATCCAGAGAAACAAACTCTCTTTGTTATCAAACATGCAGCCCCAGCAGTAGGATTGCAGTTCGTGTAGCTAGATAGTGGCCCATGAGTGATGTGCTGCTCAGGGAATGGCACGGGTTACCTGATATTTTTTACCCCAGTGCTTTGAGGGTGATCCCCTCAAAAAAACTTGTGGCCCTTCTTGGACTCTGTTTTTTTCTGGCATACTGAATATTATGTCCTGTTATTCATATCTCTGAGCTATTGGGGAGATACCTACCAAGGAGAGAGATCTGTGCAGGGAGAATCTTCATATAAATGTGCAGAGGCAGGGGAGCCTGAGTATGTGCATGCATTCATATGCAGGATGAACAAATTAATTTTGTTCCACTTGTCAACATGAGACCTAGACCAAGAGCTTGTGTGACAGCCTGTTAAATGCAAGTTATAAGTAGCTGATAATGAGATATTTCACTGGAAATACTTATGCAACTTCAACTGAGTAGTCGTGCCTGCTATGTTATATACTCTGTGTTGAATTATGCATCAGGTATAAATCTGCCAAAGCTAATAAAAATGGAATTGCAAAGGCTAGTGAATCATCTGGAACTATCAATGCATGCACACTCCAGTCTTGGTGGAGAGACAAGGGAGATCCCAGATATGTAAAAAATTAGGGAGCTAGTACAAAGCTTCAGTTCTAAAAAAACGAACAAACAAAAAACAACCCACAAACCCCAAACAAAAAAAAAAACCCAACAAACCCACCCCAAACCCAGAAAACAGCAGTGTTCCATATTAGGAAACCTTCAGGGGATGATTTTGAAAGCTAAACCCTTTAATGGGACAATATCTGCACATCTACTTGCAGGAGCATAATGAAAACAAAATTCACTTTGCATTATGGTTAGATTAAGATTTTCCTGAATTTCTAGATCAATGATAAATGCTGACCAAATGCATAAAAATATTTGCATTTATTTGTATGTAACATTTCTGTTGTACAGGGCTTGTTTAGTCAAGCAGCAGTCAAACTTTAAGTAGCTTGATGTCCTTCAGCTGGTTGTACCTACAATCATTTATTTGTAAATGCAATAATTTGCATCTGAATAATGAAACCGTTCTAAAAAATGGTTAACACTCTTCACACAAGTTCTGAGAAATTGTGTCTCTTTCTACCAGAGTGGCTTTGAATGGCAACATGTAAGCCTTTTTTGACTAAGCATCTTTTCACTCTTGGGGTTTGGTTTCCATTGATACCACTCCAAATGATGACTATCTTGCTTTACCATTTAGAAACTAATGTGACTTCAGTATATCAAAGAGGTGAAAATCCTGAACATGTTTTTCTGTGCTGTGCACTGGTTAAGTACAGCATCTTTATACTGCATTTGGAGTACATGCCTCCAGTGCTTGAATAAGAAGTTCCTCTGTTCTTACTCCACAGCTTACTAATGTCTATGATTTAAATATGTGTCTGCATGCACAGACATATACACGTAATATATGTGTAGCGTGTTTCTGTTTCCTTCAGTGTATGGTTTAAATGTAGCTGGGCAAATGCCATCTGAGTGATTGTTTACCCCATATGAATAATGATTTGGTAAAAACTGCCATTAGTTAAAACTTGGCTTGAATCTCCACTTCGTGCAGACAAAGCATTTGCTGTCTTACAGCTTACGGTTCTAATGACTGGAAGCTCAGCCGTATTGAATAGTTTTTCTACAGGTGTCGTAAGACCAGGGAATGTTTGAGGGTGAGGAGGTGGAGCTCCTGCACAGTTGAGCTTCTGAACAGCCTTTCTGCGCTCAGCTGTGCACACACACATGCACACACAAACAGACAGTGCCAGTAGTCTCAGCAGGTGAGTTGCAGGGTGTGCAAACATCCTGTTGTGTATCTTTTAGTGAAAAACATTAATGCTGCAGAGATACCTAACTAAAACCAGGAAGTAATAATGTAAAACTGCCTGGAAGAAGCTGGTGAACTGGATCTTCTAAATGGGCCATATGGAGGTCACATTGCGTGAAGACACAAAGAAGGGGTTTTTGGCTGTTAGAGAGGATGGATGGGTTTTGTCTGTCTCTTTTCTTTTTCTTTCTTTTTTTTTTTTTAAATATCAATTCCAGAAGTAACAAATACTCACCATTTTCCTTCTGCAACTGATCACCACTTTGGAATACCATGCTGCTGATTTAGAAGCTTAACTAATAACAATTTATTTTCAGTGATTCTGCCCAATGTGGTGTAGTTTGGCTTGAAGATAATAGAGAAAAGGTGGCATTGTCCCGCCTTTCTCATCTTTTCCTCATGATCCCAAAATACATTAAAAATATGTAAAGAAACAGGCTTTCACAGAAACTGAATAGCCAAGAGATTTGTGACATCCTGTAAAAAGTATGGGCACCATGCCTGGGTCCTTCATGTGCATTTTTTCTGCAACTTAATGATGATTAGAGTATCTCTAAGCCTAATGTGAAATATTACTGAAGAATAATTACATTTTCTTGCTCAAATGCCCAGCCATTTATAATAGTTATTATAGTTTCTGAATGTGTTTATTACAGAGAATTTGCTGAGGAAAAGAAAATAATTACTTGGCTCCGTGGTGTTTCTGATTCAAGAAAAGCAGTAACAACCTACTGTTGGGTTTATTGTAATTTTCATTAAAGCAGCTGGTATTGGCCATTCTCAGAGTAAGGATATGAACCGTTATTCTGGTACAATACAATAATTCCTGCTTTCCTGTGAAACCATCTGGTTCTACCTCTGTTCTCAGTATTTTTAGCAGTGGTGAGAAACAGTGTAATACTCATGAATATTCACAAAAGCTCTGAGTTTTTGCATAAGTTTCAAATAATTAGATTTATTTGTTTCAGTTCAATTAATTTAATACAGGAGATTAAATTTAACTTCAGTTTTGTCTCCAACACAAAATCAAGAACTTTTAAGGATTGGGTCTGAATAGGATAGGAAACTTAATGTGATTCGTGGGATTTTGGGTATGGGTTTGGTTTGGGGTTTTGGGTGTTTTGTGGGGTTTGTTGGTGGTTTTTGGTTTGGTTTTTTTTTTTACTTTGAATAGAAACACTGTGTGAATATTTGACCTTAGAAGTACACTTTATAGTGAAATTGCTGTAGTTGAAATACTACAAATGACTACTAGCTCAATTACCTTCAAAAGGATTTTGCTACTTCACACTTTAACATTTTAATAAGGCCTGTTATCACATGAGCTCCTCTTCCTTGTCCCCCAGTGTTTTTCTCCTTTCCAGATACAGTAGGGAACATTACATGGTTGCAAGGACATTCCTGGCAGAAAGTGCATAATAATATTAATTGCAAAGCTCTCCACGTACTCGTCAAAGTCGTGAAGAGATCAGCTTGTGCTGGCATTGTGTATTCAGATAAAGCTCTGCAAACAGCAGGACGCTTGGATTTACTGCAGCTGCCAGAAAGCAGGGACAGTCTGCTGCTAATGGGTTGCCTGTCAACAGTGCTGAGCACTCATGGAAGCTGCTGGCAGTTTCATTTTATGTTTTACCTTAGTTGTTGGGGCATGTCCTAGTGGCTTTTAATGAAGTATCATAGCTGAAAGAAAGGACAGAAGCAGTCCACTGTGCTTTAAGATGGCAAAACCTGTCAAGATCTTAAACAGATCAGCAGTGATAGATCCACACACTTGGGAGTTTTATGTTGAAAGTTATATTCTAGCATGAAAATTAGTTTTGCCTACATTCAAAAGGTATGGATCGGTTTTGCAATCCTGATTGTCATTGAGGTGACTTAATAGTTCACCCTGTACAGCAATTTAGATACAGATTATTACTGAAGATGAGAAAGGGTCTCATTGACCCTTTAATTGACCCAAATTTTCAAAAGAGGAAAGCTGAGTCATGCTGATGTCTAGGTGATGAGTGTTCTAAAAATACTCAACCTGGAATTCAGGTCGTCAGCTTCTCTTGGTGTGTGAAAGAGGAGTGCAACTAAAGAACTGCGGGAGAGGACTTGCAAAGGTGCTTCTTCAGAATGGTACCTGAAGCTTCACCTCTGGAAGCTTGGCCAGGAACCTGAACAGCTGTGGCTAGCCAGCTGGAGCTGAATGATGCCAGTGGTGTTCAGCTGCTGACTTTTGGAAGGATGGAAATCTTATCAGGGACTCTTAAGTAGCTATCCTTCATATGTGGAAATCTAATATGGCATTGTTTTTTACAATATTAACTTCCTCTGATTATGTTGTGGGTTTTTTTAATTACAAAGTCTGCTATAGGTTGGTGTACTCTTGAGAAAAAGAGAATCAATCTATGGATACATTTCTAAGTTGTGTGAAAACTTTTGGAATTCACAGTAAAACTGTAAAGGTACATTAATGACTCCAAACCCCACATCATTTGTAGCATGAAAGTATTGCTTTGTGATTTCTCTGGATGACTCTAGATGTCTGAGAATCGAAATTTTCATTAGAACTACTCCTCTTATTTCCTAACACTTACTTAAAAGTAAATTTGGATCACCCAAAACTAGTCTTTAAATGTGTTCAGCCTTGTAGTGTCACTTGTCATTTGCATGTTTCTTACAGAGTTTTAGTGTCTGGGGAAAAAAAAAAAAAACAACCCTAATTTATTTTCTTCCCCACTCAACTCTTCTTTTAGTACTATTAAAACAAATTTCACTTTCAGATTGGCTTCAACAATCCTAGTGCAAATTTTTCTCTATTAAATGAAGAGTTCGCACAATTTTCTTGTAATCTGATCATTAGAGGTAGTGAAATTAATAGAATATGAAAAAGCAAGCCAACTTCCATGGACAGAAGGTCATTTAGGAAGAAGCTTAGTTTGAGAACAGGAACATGCAAGAAGTTTATCTGAGAAAAAGCAAAAAACAAGAAAAGATTATTCAAGGCTTATTTTAAATCAGTCTTGTGCTCTTTTTGATCAACATGCACCACTTAAAATACAGATAAAATGATTAAAAGGAAAAAAATCTTTGTAATAATCTTTCAAAATAAGCAGTGAAAATTGCCTATGTTCTTCAAAGCAGTCCTTCATTTTATGTGATGGTGATGCGATAGGAATGTCTTAGCCCAGTTATTTGAATGGTAGTTACCATGAGGAAACACCGTATCATTTACTGCGTAAATGTTACCATTAATTGACAGTGTCATTTTTATCTCAGGCTATAACCATTGCTGCTCTTTTAGAAAATGGAGATAATATGATAACTGATGCTGAAATTCGCTTATTGCAGATTTAATGCCTGTACAGAATTGTTGTGTGGCAAGCAGGCCCAAGATACATTTAGGGAAATTTGGTGTTGTTTTCTAGAAATGCTTGTGAAGCCATCCATCCAAATCCACACAAAATCAGCAATAAATTCAAGCAGGAAAAGTGATGCTGAGAAATAACTGAGTTTTTCAAAGCTTTTCCAGATCTTAGAGACAGAAATAGGAGCTAGATCTTTTGGTCCAGGTTTTGTTACCTATCCTGTGCTGTACATGCTTTCCCATATCATTGTTTTTTCCTGAAACAAATGTTACTGGATTATGGCATGAAAAATACATACTTTTCAAGGCTATTGTGAAGTTTTTGCAAAGACTCTGTGTAAACATCCTGCACCAGCTTATGAAGGTGAAAATTAGAATAGCAACATGATGCAACAGCAAGAGCAAATCCAATATAATTTCTAAAGCTCTTACAATATTGTGCACATTAGTTTTTTTCTAATGAAAGCATGCTATAAAATGTAACTCTTTGCCGTACTGTAGATGTATTAATAATAATAATGCCTGAATTTAAGTTGTATTCTTTTTCATCTAGCCACTCTTGGAATTGGAATGATTTTAGATTAGAGATAAAAAAAGAATATTGTAAAATTTCAATCTTATGTAAATTGAACATCTTTTTACTATAATTGGTTATTTCAATATTTTTTATGTTGCACAATGTATGTTACTGTGAGATCAGTGTGTGTAGCCACCTTGTAATCAAGATAGCAGTATCAATATGGAATATTCAGAATTTTTGTCCTTTTTGCTGGCCTTTTTTCCTAACATTTGGAAGGAAAATTAAAGGACCTTTCTAAAAAGATGTTACGACATTTCTTATTATTAAATCAGTAGAATAACTAGACAATTTAATCAACATTGTACATGTCATACTCAGTGTTGCTGTGTTGCTTGAAGCTCTTGTACTTTAATGTACAAAAAAAAAGCTCTTGTACTTCTACTACTTCGGGTAGAAACCGAAGAGAGTAACCCTTCTGGGCTGGAGCTCAGAAAGGAGTAGGCAAGGAGGGAAGGAGACATAAAATAAAGCGTTGTCCATCAGGACTCTTGAGGACCCAATAAATTGACAGGTGCGTATTCTTCTAATGTAGAAAAACGTTGGTTTTGTTTTTAGATGAACTAGTGGCCATTTTCCTATAGTAATAGTAACAGAATTGGTTTCCAGACCAATTTAAACCTTACCATAATTCAAATCAAATGAAAAGAGAAGCCGTTCCTTCTGCATAGGCTTAAAGTCTGTATACATATATGTTTTATACCTTTACTGATTGTTTCTTGTACGTCCAATATGTGTATCAGCACACACTAGAAAGATAATGGAGAGGACAAAGTGGGTCTTTTGGCCGTGCTGGAGATAGTGTGAGCAAATTTCTAGCTTAAACCAGGCACTCTAGATAAGGTTATATACTCATCACACACCCATTTTGTGTTTAGTCCCAGAGATTTCTGTCTAGTGAACAGAGTATTTGTAGCTTTTTTGAGTACAGGATATTGAGATTTATTGCAGAATGTTTCACAGCAGATCTGAAACCAATACAACTAGTGCTAAGACTTTGTATCGGTTGCAGAAACACATGTATACTATTGTACAAGGTACACTCTCAGGTATAGATACTAATCCTGCAGGTATTACTATGGTTTCTACACATGTCTTTAAAGTAAGTGCTGCCTTGCACTAGGGAAAAAAACCATGAAATTGATTCAGCAACTCTTGTGCAGATATTTTATTTCAGTCAGAAACCTCTGAAGTATATTTAGTCTTAGATCCTTTTATACTTGACACTGAGGAGATAAAATTTCCTCTCCAATCCTCATAAATGTAAATTGCTGCAGCAATGACACTTCTGCCATTTAACCCCAGAGGAGTTTCAGCCTTTTCAGTTGTTAGCCAGGTTAAAGGATTGTGATCTGTCAATATAATGAAGCATCTGTGAAAGCAGTACTATAAAGCTCCCAAGAGACCACCTCTTTTAAAGTATGTCACCACTATGGCTGCACATTCATGATATCTGTGTAGAAGTGCTTTAGGTACACTACTGGATTTTCTTCTTACTGATATCTTCAGTTAATACTGAACCCACGCACTGCTGTCTTCTCTTTGCAAAAGAAGCAGATCATAAAATACTAATTTCTAGGCAGAATC
Source organism: Buceros rhinoceros silvestris (assembly GCF_000710305.1). Lineage (NCBI taxonomy): Eukaryota > Metazoa > Chordata > Aves > Bucerotiformes > Bucerotidae > Buceros > Buceros rhinoceros. Next base: position 26,274 of record NW_010422577.1, read on the forward strand.
CAGCACACTGTCAATAAGGGTAAGCTCCTTTTCATTGTCATATGAAGCTGAAAATAATGTATATCTCTGTAACAAAATTTGTGCTTAATGACTACACCGGTTTGTTTGTTTGTTTGTAGTGACCTTAATGCAAGCAGGTTTACATAAATGAAAGCAACAGTCCAGTGGGAGCAGCCTACAATGTTATTTACAGGAACACTTGAGTGACTTGAGTAAATTATTTTACGAGATATTAATGAGTTTCACTGAGACTGGATATGTGTTTAAATTTAAAATGCTAGAAAACATAAATGGGCATTTTCTTTCAGGAATCACGCCTAGATGCTTGTATGGAACTTTTCAGATAAATGTGATCTGTCGTTTGAAGTTGCAACAGGAGACTGACATAACTAAAAACATCTCAGAAAATGGGATTCAAGCAGATGCGGGAGCACTGGGTGATTAATTTTTGAATTGTCACGACCTGTAGACAAGATCAAATTACTTAATGCAGTACAGAAAAATGTCCTGCATGGGAGTGTTATTTAGATGACATTAAAACTGACTTCCAAGGAAAATAGAGTGGAATGTGTTTCATGTATCAGTGTTTGCTTACATTAAGAAATTAAAAATATATAAATATATTTGCTGTTCTTTTAAAATCTGGGAGAGTGGGAGTGAAGCCATAGGGCTGAGTTACAGGGCATAGTAGCCTACTTGGAGAGGATTCAAAGGCGGCTGTAGGAAGCATTTCTTCTTAGAGAAAGTGGTATCCTTTAGCCTGAACAAAACACAGCTGTTGTTAGATGAAACAGCATTGTCTAAAAGCTGCCAAAGGGAACAGAAAAAGAGTTTGTTGCTTAGTTCTGTGTAAGTAAGACAGGTATAAATCGATTCAAAATTCACTGAAAAGCTCAGAAGAGACCAGATATGTTACTCATGATAGATCTTTGCCTGGATAAAATTATTTTTTCTCCAGGTATAAGTACTGTTACTGAAAGTGGTAACAACCAGTTAATAAAGGAAACCTTTTTGTACACTGTTGGCACTAGAGACAGGTGTAAATACTGTTCTATGTAATACTCCTCTTCCTGCTCTCTGTGGCAAACACAACAGAATTTGTAGAGGTCAGAAGCATCCTGAACTTAGAAAATGGGCTGATACCTGTTTTTGAAGAAAGAATATAGATTTTATTTCAACTTTGCAGTATGTAATTTTTTGTCACTTTTTTTTTTTAAACTCATGCGAGGGAATAGTTGTTTTTGCAGCTTGACCAGTGATGCTGAAACAGAAAACAATGAGGAAAATAGTATAGTCCTTGGTCCTTGTAAGATGGTTATTGAAGTTACAATGTGTTCTGTGCCATAGCTATTCTCAACTAAGGAGCTTTGCTTCTCAGACCCTGTCTGCAGAACCTATGTGCAGACAATCCATCCAACGATGAGGACCACAATTGTAATGTACTTGGTAGATACTATTCAAAAAATCAAAACATGAGATCATTATTTGTAGTACTGTTGTCTCTGCATTATGTAGCTCTGTACCTGTTTGGTTCTCTGATTAAAGCCTTGCAATTGGTAGACCTTACAAAGATAGAATTGAAAGTGTAGTTGTTAGAAGAGCTTTTTCAGACATTTTTAGACTTTTATACAGAACCAAATATACTTTGTTTAAAAAACCTCTTTTTTTTGAGATCCTTTGCTAGGAAGCTTAGTTTCCAGTAGTTACTGGACACATTGGGAGCTAAACCCAGTAGTTTTTGAATTTGGACAGCATTAGGGAGCTTCATTTTCGTCTCTGTTTTGTTGTCAGAAAGGAGAGCTGATGGGATTGTTTTGCAGTTACAGGATGTGCCTAAGATCAGATCTAAATTAAAGTCCCAATTTTAATTTCATCCATAGCTTTTGTCAAGCTATATAATCTTTCCATTCCTCTATTTAATTGTTTTAAAATTAGGTAAATGCCTTTATCTGGCTTGTCTGTGTATATAAGCTTTCCAAAACAATGATGTTTTTTAGTGATTTGAACTTTTTCACTGACAAAATGGAATCACTAATATTACTTAAAAATATATGGGTGAAAAAGAAAAATGGTGATACTAACTTTAACATATGTTTTGCTATTTCAAAAGATGTTATATGTGAAAAAGAACTTACTTGTGTAAATTCCTTCTAGTGAAATGTAGTAAGAGTACAACATAAAATCATTGAGTGCTTTCAGTTGGAAAGGACCTTCCAAGGTTGTCTAGTCCAACCCCGCTGCAGTGAGCAGGGACATCTTGAACTAGATCAGGTTGCTCAGAGCCCCATCAAACCTGGCCTTAATGTTTCCAGAGATGAGACATCTACCATCTCTCTGGGCAACCTGTGCCAGTGTTTCACCACCCTCACTGTAAAAATTTCTTCCTTATACCTAGTCTAAAACTCCCCTCGTTTAGCTTAAAACCATTTCCCCTTGTCCTGTCTCAACAGGCCCTGCTAAAAACACTGTCCCCTCCTTTCTTACAAGTTCACTGTAAGTACTGATGTCCCTGAAAACAAAAGTTTCAATGAAACGTAATGAGCGTACGTTTCAATGAAAATTTGCATTGTAATGGACAGAGGAAGAAGGGAGAGGAATAAGGCTTTTTGTAATGGTTTGTTCGTAGGTAGTGTGACAAGACAGATTGTTGAATACAATCCCATTTGTCCATCATAAACAGAAATACCAGCAGCTGAGCAAAGTTTTTACGATAATCTGGATCTCTGACTCTCATAAGGACTGTGGAAAAGTGAAACCTAGAGTTAAACAGTCTCTCTTTCTAAGAGTTAGAAGCCTAAATAAATTAGGTACCTCTTTTTATTCAAGTATCTGAGAACCTAGGCTTTGTTTAATTTACACTACTTTTATCATATAATTTCTCTGAATTTAGGAGAAAAAATATATTCCAGAAATGGTCTTGGGATTGCACCTGTAGTTTTCTTACCTGATATACATAGACCCGAACGCTTTTCTTATGTGGTCTTTTCACTTAACTTCATTATTTTCCACTTTTCTTAATTAATGTGACTTAAACCAAAAAAAACTTAACATTTTCTTAGTCTTCATAACTGACCATGTAGATTGCCCATGGATGCTCCTGTCTATTTCCTTTGTGGGATACAGATATGAAAAAATACTCATTTTTAAAGTTTCCTAATACTTCTGGCTTACTAATGAGATGCATTCCTTTTTTTCAGATATGCTCTCTGCATCATTTTCAGGATGTAGCTCTTTGGTTGGCATAATTAAAATACAGCTTAGCCACTTCGGCTGTGTTTCTTTCTCCTGTCATTTCTTCAGATGGTGAAATAATAAGCTTACAGAAAATGTTGAACAGTGCACTTGCATTGAAACAAGTCCCAAGAGATGTCAGTAACCTTTGCAGAAAAGATAGTAAAGGGCAAGATGTTGACTGTACCTCTTATGTTGGCAGTCGTCTTATCAAGAGCTGCAGTAATGTCTTGGGTTATGCTCTCCATTTGCTCTCATTGAAAATGCAGACTTCAGGCACGTTGCATACTTAACATTCAGCAACAGTGGAATCTCTGCTTCTTACAAGAATTTACTCTGTCTTACAAGGAAATGGCTGTTAACAATGTGTTAAGCTGAACTCAGGAGGAGAAAAGGACATCTGAATTATGAAAATCTAGACTTTCCATAATGTTACAACAGTAATACTTGTAAGTGAGTCAGTCTCTTTCAGGAAAGGCCAAGTCCTAGTCTATACACAAGCCAATTATTTCCTTATCTGGCTTATATTGAGAGGTTTGTTTTTTTTTTTAAATGCACACTCTGTTTTCAACCTCTGAAAAGATGGTACAGCTTTTTGTAGCCATTAAGCAATGAGAGCAGCAGTCCCCATCTCTTTTCACTGTTATGTTTTTCAACTTTAAATTCCTTCTGGACTTAATATGAAAGAATGCAAGCTCACTAACACGACCAATCTGACTGTGATGAGGGAAAGCCTTGATTAATAATTAAATGTATATTTTAGTTTGTGTTGGAGCCTAACCCTGTTGTAGATTGTGGGGCTTGCTTTTTTTTCCAATGCAAAATACTGTGATATGAGATAGAGCTGATCGTATTGAATTGTGCTTCTTTGAAAGTGGGATTCTGAACTCATAAACTGAACACTGACATTAGTCTTGTCTTTATCTGTGAGGTGATCAACAAACAGAATGGGTATCTATTTGACTTACTAAGATACAGTACGAAGTGTTTGAAATTTATTCATCTCAGCTTCCTGAAGTCTCCAGTACTAAGTGAGATATTGCAGTGGCAGCATTCTTCTAAGTTCTACTACATGTACAAGAAGCATGGATATTTCATCTTGGATTCTTTAATTTTTTTTTTTTTAGTTTTTCTATCATGAAATTGCAGTAATCAGTTCTTTGCTCTACAGACGCTAATTTTAAAGTTAATTTTCCAAATGAGTGATTTTTTTTTTTCTTATCACAATTATAAAATCTTTTCACCAGACTCTGACTTTGTAGTTCCTTGTAAACATTTTTTGAGGAAGGTCATGGCGTGATGAGTATACAGAAGAAGCTGCAGATAATATTTATTGCATTTTCTGTTTCTCTTATATCTGCATTTCCTTAGATAAGCTAATCTGGTGGAATAAAAGATGTGAAAAAGGAATACTGAATCCGTGTGCCATGGCCAGAATAAATGTTGGATTATTAGAGCCTAAGAAAAATACTTTTTTTGCATGTATCATGTAGCCTATAAAATCCTGGGAAACGGTGTTGGTTTTTTGCAGGTTTAATGTAACTACCATTTCTAAGTAGCTGTGAAAAGATTTTTTTCTCCCAAATGAAAAGAATTTTAGAGTTAATCTTTCCCCCTATCATATCCCTAAGAAATTAGGGATATGAAGATTTTCTCTTGCAGATAAAAGCTGAGTTTTCTCATGACACCAGCTTTCAAGAATAGAAAATTAGTATTCCTGTCATGCCACTTACACTTAGTTTAACAAGAAATTCTGAATTATCAAAAGCAGAAGTCATCTTTCCAATTTGTTCTACCTTATAATTGCTTCTGTATTGAAGTGTTCGTATTTGCATAAAATGTGGAAAGATTTTTGTAATGCTACTTCTTCATATTTTCTCTCTTATGCAAAGAAATAGCAATCATTTCAGTAAGCATTTTTGTCAGTTATATGAAGACATTTGAGATTATATTATAATGTGTTCTAGCTTTTCAGTGATTAAGATGAAGCAGAATTTCATATTCTCCATTTTCTGCAGGGTACAAATCTCATCAGTGATTTAAATAGATTAGAAGGCTGTCATTGTAATAGAGAACACCAGGGACTTAAAACACTTCAGGTTAAGTAATTGGTGAGATGTATGTTTTAGTCATCACCAGTGTGGACAGTTTGTAACTGGTGAAAATCTATACGCAACAACATGTCACGAAGAGAAATTAAATAAAGTAGCAACCATACATGACAAAAGTAACATAATTCTGAAAGTAGCATGAGGGCAATTCTGCTCACTTGTAATACCTGTAGAAAAAAAATATGGGAAATCCAGGGAGAGGGAGAGGAGTTCATCTGGAAGGACCTACAATGTTCATCTAATCCAACTGCCTGACCACTTCAGTGCTGACCAAAAGTTAAAGCATGTTGTTAAGGGTGTTGTCGAAATGCCCCTTCAACACTGACATGCAACATCAGCCACCTCTCAGGAAGCCTGTTGTTCCAGTGTTTGACCTAGTCTCTGTAAAGAAATATTTCCTCATGTCAAGTCCAAACCTTCTCCCCTGATGCAGCTTTGAACCATCCCCACACATCCTGCCATCAGACACCAGGCAGATCATCAGTGTTTCAGCCATTTGTTCTTTGTACCTGCTCCTTAGGGTCTTTCAGGTGCTATACTGTTCTTCTGAAATTGTTGGGTTTACCATCATTCTTTCTGCAATGTTTGTCCTCACACCAATAATTTCCTTTATGCATTCATGAGTCTTCTTATTTATATGCTCTTCCAGCAACACCATCTACCTATAGAACATAAATGGGAGAAAGTTCATTGTACTTCATATTCTCTGTTTCTTACAAAACCCGAACAGCTCCCATATGACTGACTCTAGTCTTTATTCCATGCTGTATCACCTTTGAGACAATAAACAATGACGTCACTTGAATAATGTCTGCTATACATCAGTATCTGCTGTTTGTGAAACAAGTAACAGCAACAGGATGTGCTGCTAGGGATGACTGTTGTGGTTGTCCCAAGCCTATGTATAAGCCACGCTAATGCTGCATAACGGAGAGATCTAGCAATTCCACAGTACCTGGTAAGAGTTACAGATTCTTTCTTCTAGGGATGGGCATTGTGACTGTTAATGGTACCAAACTGATAATACTGTGGTGTAAACTCTAAAGTTAATTCTTTACTTTTCTTATTTCTGTTAGTGGATGTGATCACCTTTTCCCCTTTTCGTATGTGGACTGAATATGTCTTGATAGGTTTGTTTTTAAGGTGGGGAGAAAGAGTAGACTTTAAGTATATTTTAAAATAAGGTAACGCTAACTATAGAAAAAGAAAGGATAGACCAGTGGGCCTTTTGTGTGTATCAGCTCCGTCATTTTTCTCTCTGAGGTAAGTTGAACAATCTACAGCATTATTAAAACTCCTGCCAAGAACCTTGAGTTCTTCAGCTGCAGAGCAGAATGCCTTTATCTAGATCTCTGGAAGGCTGTAGTGTGTGACTTTTTAAATAAAGCTTTAAGCATAAGCAAGATGATGTCTTGAACAAGCAAAATAAAGAGGATAGTAGGGGAATTAAGAGTAGAATGGTGAGATATGGTGGACTTTTACACCATGATTCTCTGCCATGTATCAACATACAGTTGTGGAAAAATTGTTTAATTTCATCATGTTTAATTTCTTCCTTGCACAAATTAAGCTTGTCTTCTCTTAGTTCAGGGAGTATGCCCCCCAGAGTGGGAATCTTCCTTGTATACTGTCAACAGCACCCTCCAAGACTCCTGTTCTTGGCAGGCCCCGGCTGCCCCGTGTCCAGGTCTGTGATGTCCGGAGGTAGAGCAGCGACTCTTTCACGGACACCCCCTTGTCATGGGGAAAGAGCTTGTGTGCCCTTGTGAGGTTGAGAGCTGTACTGGTGGTGGCATGTGCCTCCAGTAGGGTCTCCCAGGCCAGACAGGTCTCAGCTGGAGGGTCAGACAAAGTGTGTCCACGGGCAGGATGGGCTCACTAGCCTTCGGGCAGCCATCCCAGGAGAAGGACAACTCTGACTCCAAACCCAGGCAGATGGAGCTCGTTTAGCCCTGTAAGGCTCATCCATCTAAGAGAAGGACACTCTAACCAAACCTAGGACCCGAGGACTTCGCTGTCACCGTCCAAGCTGGCTAGGCCCTGGCAGATGAACCTCAGGTGTAAAGGGTGGAGCCAGTTCCACGCACGCTGCGCCTCACCTAAAAAATCCACCGCACAGGCTCGAAGGGTGCACTCATGGCTTCCAGTGAGCGTGGGAAAAACCCTTCCCAGATCTTCATTCGCGAAGCCAAGCCATGATGATGTCAACAGCATCTAATGCAAGTAGATTGTGATTCCTAATCACTCTGATCTTCTGTAGTAGTGACTTCCAAAATTGTATGTAAGACAGTTTTGGGAAAAGATAGAGATTTGCATAGGAATTGCTTGAGTAAGGAAATAAATGACTAAGCATGTATTAAGCTACAGTTTTATATTTGCTTTTATAAGCAAAATGAAAAACAATGTGACTGCATAAACTGATTAATTCCTGTTTAGGCATTTTATGAGTGAACTAGACAAATGTGCTTCATATCAGATACTGGTTGTCTGGAATTAACACAGTAAAATTCTTACTCTGCTTAGGTACTAAGTGGAGAAAGTTTGAAACATAGCACTTGATACTTGCTTCATAGTATAAGGTGGTATGAGTTTTGCTGCTGTGTTCATTGGCTACAGGACAAAAATACAAAAAAATCAATAGCATTTTTAACACTTTTTGAGATACATCATAATTTATAAAATTGACCCCTGATTTCACTAGACCGATTCCCCTCCCCACCCCGCCCGCCCCCAACCGTAAAACTGAAGAACATAAATAATTTTCAATTACTTTTTTGTTTCCTAAAGCATTTGGCCTCAGGAAGTCTTAAAAATACAGTATTTCAAAAAGCTGTAAATAGATGAAAAATCAATTAGTGCATCAGAGTACATAATAATGCATACCACTGAAGAAGTCTAGATTTGAGAGTTCAGTTCTACTACAACAGCTACAATAATTTGCAATGCTTACATTTATGTCAGTAGCGCCAAGGTTAGAGCTCAAAAATTTTTCAGTGCGTGCAGTTCAGAAACCAAGAAGTCTCTGAAGGAGTTAGGTGAACCATTTTCTGAGGACCGCAGATACCTTTTTACTTTTGAGTTCCATTGAGTGTTCAGAGAAGATGACAGATTCTTAGCTGAGATCTGAAAGAAGAAATAAACTCCGTGGAGATTCTGGAGTGTCAGTCTGCCCTATTACTTCACAAAGAGCTTGACATGTGTTTCTTGGTGTGTTGGTTTAGTCTTTATTTAGATGTTTAAAACTGAAATGCTTTGTACACTCCTTTAAGCATTAGGTCTGGACTGGAGATGTCATTAGTCTAAATCAGAAGTATGGAATGAGTGCTCAGCCGAAGACATAGTATGTAAACTCATGGTCAGATGCCAACTCTTTCTGCTACTGGAAAAGAATTAACTAACTTTAAAATAAGTATGTTGCCCATTTCCTGTCCAGAAAGAGTAAATTGAGTTACTAGATTTCCTGTACTGCTTTTCTGGAACATAAGAGTTCCAGTCTTAGATGCCTAGATATACTTGCATATTTCTAGGAACTAGGCATTGCTATAATCACTTGTAAAAATTTGTAAAAGACTACAGTAAATTTTGTCAAATATTGGTAAAACTTCTTTATTCAGTTCAGTCTATGAAATTCAGAAATTGTGCCCTTCTTTTCAGTCTGCCTTGAATCTGCTACTGCAAAAATAATGGCCAACTGAAAATACATCATAATCTTCAAAAGTGGAGAATGTTGAATACCAAGTTTGATTTATCAGATCTATGATAATGGACAATTTTATTTGCAAAATTGTCCATTATTTTTGAAGAGTTAGTTTCTTGTATAAATAGGCCTTTCAGTCAGTTTGTGAGATTAATCTGATATACATTTCCAGGCTTAGACCACAAACTTTCCCAAATAAATTCATTCTCTTCTGAATGGCATCTTTGTTGGATATTGCTAGTTGATATATAATATCTACTCCAGAAAAATTTAAAAAGTAATTAACAATTTCAAAAAAGAAATCACTTCAGAAGAAGTTGAAGCACTGAACAGGGAAGCAATGTTTAAGGATAGCTCTTTTGTACCTCCTATTTGGCTTCATACGGAGATTTCCTCTGTAACGAAGTAATTTTCCCATCGTATCTCCTATCTCGTGTCTTCTGAATCTCAGTTAAATTTTCTGTCCTTTTTATTCTTTCTGTCAGGTTGGTACAGTTAAAGTGGAGATTTAACTTTTGAAGATAATATTTTGGGGCATTCTTACTTTATATAATAATCGGGATGCTTTTGTACTATTAAAATATAAACAGAACTTGTTGAACAGTTTTTCAAGCCTAGAGAGAGACTTTGAAGCCTTAAGTCTTATTTTTAAAGTCAGGCCAATAGTATATGGAAACAGAGAGAATAAAATGGCTACTAGAGCTTTGTGTGTTCTTCCTTATTTTGTGCTTTCATGAGGCAGGTGACAGTAATGTTGCCTCCTAATTTTTCTTCTTTAGCAGAGATCTGCAACTTTATTCAGGTGTTGAGAACTGGTAAAGGCTATTCACTCTCACACAATGCAAGATTTCAAATTATCTTCATAGGTTTGATCCACATCTTTCTGATTTTTTTTTTCTACTCTACTGGATTTGGGTCACCTTTATTTTTCGAATTGCTTTTAGTCATTTTTTATTTCTTCTTTCCACTCGATCCATTCTCTTCACCTCTCTGAGCATATTATCATGATTTGTTGATTTGTTACCGTTTTGATAAGTTGCAACCTTGTAGTTGTAGTTCACAGAAAATATGAGTATAAATTCTGGTACCAGTAGTGTAAAGAGTTGTGGTACCACACTCTTTGGACACTTAAAGCCCTAAACATCAAAGTAATGAAATGTCATTCTTAAAAACATAAGAGTAAATTATCGAATTCTTCTAATTCTAATTCTGTGACTGAATTTGAGTTTTAATCTGTTTTTTGAATTATCTCCCTTTTGCTGGCTACATGAGTGAGACACATGATGATAAGGCGAGTTCATTATGCCTACCTTTTCTTGGAAGAAAAACCACAGCATTCAGGTTATTTTTAGCAAATAGGAAACAAGTGGATAGAAGTGTCCTGTCCCTCTTACTGATGGACATAAGAATGCTGTGCTGCTTCTTGATGAAATCTCACATTGCAAATTCTTTAAATCAAAATGTCGTATTATTTTTATAGTTAGCAATTGAAAGGGTATCTTTTTCTTCAATCTGTTAATGTTTTCTAAAAGGTTAGAGTGCTTCCGTAGTGTATCTTGCTGGAAATGTAATGTAGAGATGTATCAAGGAAGTGATCTCCATCGTGTAATGGACAATTCAAAGCAGCAATAATAGAGGATTTGAGAGGAGGGATAATCTTTCAGAAAGTTCTTATATCCTTAATAATCCTTTTTATTTGTAGATCATAGAATCATACAATGGGAACTTTCTGTTGGAAGGGTCGTTAAAGATCATCTACTTCCCACCCTCCTGCCATAGATAGGGACACCTTCCACTAGATCAGGTTACTTAAAGCCTCATCCAACCTGGCCTTTAACACTTCCAGTGAGGACAGATCTAGAACTTCTCTGGGCAACCTGAGAAACCTCAGAATAAAGAATTTCTTCCTAATATCTAATCTAAATTCAACCTCTTTCACAAAATCATGTTGGAAAGGACCTCTAGAAATCATCTAGTCCAATTTGTTTGCTTAAGCAGGTTTGCCGAGGGCAGGTTGGACAGGATTGTGTCCTATTTTCTGGTCTGCTCACGTCATCTGCAGTTTTTCAGATGGACAGTTCGCTAGGCAATCAGCTAGCTATTCGAAACACCTGCAGTATATGTAGTGATAAGGCAGACCACTCATTGAAAGATACAAGACTATCACTATCTGAAGAGGAGGATAAGTTATGGAATCTTCTGCATGCTTAGTAATTAACTGATTGACTAGGTTTACATACGTAATATTGGCAGAAACCATTATTTGCTATACATTCTAAGCCTTGTATTAACAGCAGTTTGCTGAACGTTCAGCTGACTTGTATAACTTAGTGATTATAAGATTGCATCGATATTATTACTACTAGCTCAACTGTACGGCTCTGCTAAATGTACTTGTTTTCAGAAAGTGTGCAAATACTAGCACCCAATAATTCTGTTTAAAATCATACTAAGTCTGCTTCATTTTGATTTCTAAAACATGCATTTTGTTGGGTTGGGAGGAATTTGTTGTTCAGTTCTAAGACATAATGCTTTAGCCTTGAATTTCAGAAGCAGCAGATACTACTTTCTTGTTTGAGGTGTTTTTCTCTCAGCTTTGCAGTTTCTCTTGTGTGCACTCCTTCTCCTTTGTCTCATATCAACATATCTGACCTGATGCTTGTCAGCAATGATTGTACTGACAAAAGGACAATCCTTTGGCTGAGATATTATTCTAAGTCCCCATTGTGAAAAGGGAACTCAGCTGTTCCAGGTGCGTGAATAAATCTAGACTTTATTTGCTTATGTTATTAAAAAAATGCAGAAAAAACCCCTCATTGAAACAATGAACTTGGGATTTGCACAAAAACCTTATAGGAAAACACCATACACAAAGAACTGAATTTAATTTCAGTCAAATCAAGTCTACTTTAAAAAACAGAGTATTCATCAGGACAGACAGGAACTCTTTTCCATTCCATTTCATTGATGCCACAATTTGGCTTAGCTCCAAGTGTTATTTTGAATTTTCTCATTGCACTTGAAGTATCAAGAAAAGGTGTGGAGGAGGGTGGATGCAAGAACTGGGGTTTGTGACTTTTCCTGCCCATGCAGAGCCAGGTTTTTAAAACCAGGAATGGATTTTGCCTTTATGCCTGAAAATCTAAGAGGCAGGATTAGACTTTTTTCATCTAGGTACTTTTTGCATTGTAGCTAAAAGCAGGCCAAAGGCGTTTTACCTAAGCTTTCTAATAAACAAAGAACGCGATGGTGTTTTCCCAAGTCCTGAAGTTTAACCAAATTTTCAATGGTTTAGCCTGTTCTTTAAATTGTTGGAAGTCTCCTGTAAGCAGGTTCATGATCGTTTGAAATGGGAATGCAATACATTCTTTTTTTTTCCCACACTGCTATAGATGTTTTCTTTGGAAAGGAAGGAAATTCAGAAAAAATATGAGATAATAGGGGTAGCTATGGTGGTGATCATTATTGTTTCAAAGTGTCTACATCTGATCCTGATTGAACTTATTCAGCTCCTGCCAGTCTGTATTATTTTAAGAAAACTGCCTACTAGCAAAGAAGGGAGTTGTCTCAGAAAATCGCTGTGGAAGCGGGGTGACAGGAATAGAAACCTGAGCCTGAAACAGAAACAGACAGCAGCACTGGCGTTTATTGCATTTTCTATCTCCTGTATAGCCTTTCCTCCAGCGCTGATATTTATGACTTATCGTTGGCTGATCTTGGTTTAGTACAGATTTGTTCCAAGAGTAAGGGACCAGTAGTTCCTGCTTCCTTTTGTCTGTCTTTCTTTTTTTTTTGTACTGTGCTGAATCTTAAAGTCTGTCCATCTTTAATTGAGACGTTTTCATGATGCTAGTGTTAA
>NW_010422577.1:39270-54012 GCF_000710305.1 Buceros rhinoceros silvestris
AACAGCATTGCTGCAAATTAAACACAAAGCATATGTCCTCATTACCTTCTTAAGTGCTTGATAGGGCTGTCGGCAAGTGCTGATGTAGGCTCAGAACAGGGTACCCTGTGAAAACACAAAGAATTGGTATCATCCCCACATTTTGTGATTTGTCAATCCATGTCCCAAAGGATTCTGCTGTAAGGACACTCTAAGTTAAATGCATAACTCAATTGTCAGCTCTGTCTTTGCTTTACAAGTAACATAAGTATGCCTAATCATTGCAGTGATCACTCAAAATCTCAGACCCCTTAAGTTGTGAAATTCATGATCAGGAAAATAATTCATTTAACGAAGTGCAACGTGAATGGTTTAATTTTTGCTCCCATGTGTTTCTAAGGTATTGCTAACAGATCTGATTAGCAGGTAAAAGCCTCATGGAAAATACCTGGAGTAATGTCCAAGCGGGAGTCAGGGGACTATGGACAAAGTACCAAATGTGACTTACTCATGATCTTTCAGAGAAGTCATAATCTGCCTTTGGGAGGTTTAAAACATATGCTTTTTCGTGTTCATACTTAAACATTTGTGGGTTTTTTTCAAGATACTTCTGTTGAGCTCCAAAGCAGCTATATATTCCAAGAGTCACCACTTTTGTACATGCAGTGCTAGAGAAATTGTCTCATTTTAGGATCATTGGCTGATCCTTTCTAGGTAACAGTGATAAAAATGTCAGTCTCTAACAATTATGTTACAGTGAAAATGTAGCATGATTTCGCACATACCAGTTTGGGAATGTGTCCAGCATACCCAATAAATACATATGTTTATGTAAGTCAAATACATATAGTTTATATAAAATACAGAACATTTAAGGATTAAGTTTAAACAGCTGATGTTCATAAGCGAAGAACATTGTGCATTAAGGTTCTTCCCTAAATATAAGCAGGTTTAGTAATTTCATCTAAGATTTGCAGTTGCTTAAAATGGTTTCAATTTTTTAGTACTGAACACTTGAAAATGACTGTATATACAGAGATATTTCATGGAAATGCTACAGGTATAAGCAGTATGACTAGAAGATGAGAATAATACGTGACAGATCGTTGCTAAAGTTTATCCGTAAATCATTTGTGCACAGGATTTGGCTGGTTGTGCAAATGTTGCAAATCAGATGGGCAAATTCTTAGCATTAGGTGTTATAAAATACATTGTTTGGCTTTTTTTTTTTTTCTTAATCGGGGTTTAGAAATAATCATGAGTTACCCAAATGATTTTTTTATTTTTCAGGGAGTGGAGACAGTGTTTGTCATGGGTGCATAATTTTCTTTAATTCTCATGCTAGTCATAAAATATATATTTTATGAAAAACCGTAGGCAGTGGAGGAGGAGGAGGAGGAGGAGAAAAGGAAGAAAACTGAGAATTTAGGGACACAAGATTTTTAGATGAACGTTATAAATACAGGTGTTGACTTAGGTGGAAGTGCTTGCTGTAATGCTAAGCTGTAATTATACAGTAACCAACCATGAATTATTTAAGTGTAAGTGATAACTTTCTGCCATTTCAACCATTTTAAATTGACCTGTGTTGATATCAATCTCAAAGTCCAATTTTAAATCCTGAAAGTGATTTGAAACAGTAAAACTAGTAGATGTGGTTTAAAATGTCATCAGTGGCATAAAATCAATAATGCAAAGTAAACCGGAATTTAGATTTTGGGATTGCGCAAAAATGAAAATTCTCAGCATGTCATGAGGCTTACCAAACTTGCCAGGTTAACATGCATATTTCCTTACGTATACACACTCATACAACATGATTATACAATCATAGATCCCTTGTAGATTCCTATCCTCAAGCAGATCAATACTTCTGCACAGCTTAGTGCAGAAGCTTAGTCATCTGCAGAGTTACTGAGGGTGCACTCAGTCCCCTCGTCCAGATCATTGATAAGGATGTTGAGAGAACTGGGCCCAATATTCAACCCTGGGGAACACCACTGGTGACCGGCCATCAACTGGATTTAACTCCATGCACCACCACACTGTGGGCCCAGCCATCCCACCAGCTTTTAACTCAGTAAAGACTGTGCCTGTCCAAGCCATGAGCAGCTATGTCTAGGTGTATTTTTCAGCAGTGTCCTGGCGTACATGGCAAGTTGTAATAGGAAATATCTCTGCATGTTCTGTCAGACATATACTGCTTAGGTTACAAAAGACCAAAGATAACTCATGGACTTTCCTCCAAAGATAAACCCCATTTTCCACTGGAACAAAGCATACAGTGTTCACAGGAGTTATCTATGTCCTGTCCTCTGTGAATAAGTGATTGGTATAGAATATGGTTGTCGAAAATTCTACTGTAATATTCATATCCAAAAGTTCATTCAAAACGTTTAATCAACATTAGACTAAAATCACAAACATTTTGACAAGTGTGTTACTATTCTTAGTGAAAACAGTATCTGGAAGGTACGGTCTAGGATATTGATACAGTAATGAGTGTCAACTTTGTATCAGATATTTTGAATCAGACCTTTTTAAACAATGTTATTTTAGCAGATGTTTTCGGTTGATCTGTAGTTCTGAAATACCAGTGTGGTTGAAAAGGAAAAAGCATTAATTTAGAGTCTCTTTATACTTTCATTTGGAGGCTACGGTTTTATGACTTCATTATGGACTGTACACTGATTGAAGCACTGTTTATTTCACTTGAAAGTGTATCCAGGATGGATGCCTCTGCATTAAATAATCTAATGTATCAAATATCTGCCTCTGGGAAACCTCTCAGATGTCCCTTTTTTAGGTATCATGGAGATGGGATTCAGACCTATGCTTAGTTAATAAACACTTCCTTCTTTACGGAGCAGAGCTTCTGAGACCACAGTGATCTTGCTGACAAATCAGGATATGCAGTCACAGATAAATACACTGCTGGATTCACTTCAGGTAAAATCAAACAACATAACAGTGGGAAAATAATTGCAGGTCAAAAGACTGGTCTAGGAGGTGCTGTAGTCGCTATTGAAGTTTTTAATGCTGATAGTCTGGTAAGGAAAGAAAGAAAGTTGTTTTCTGTAGCTCTGAAGTTTTGCTTTCTACCACAAATAGGTTCTGAGGACAGTGAAGAGACATTGGCAATGTTGGCATTGGGAATGAACTCAAATTCTACTTCTTTTTGATTACAAATTTAAGTTGCTTTGTGGAAGTGAAGAAACCTGAAAATGTTTATGTTTAAAAGCTACAAAATCTTAATCACTTTTCATAGCTTGAATATATTAGCTTCACAACCAATTTTAATAGATTTAATTAAGCTCAAAGAATAGGATAGTGAATCTTTAAATGCTCCAGTTAACTAGAAAATGGCATCATCTTGCTTTCACTCCCCCACTCCCCCACACTGCCTTTAATTATTTCCCTTGAATTAAAACTATTTGCTGTAATTTTTTTCTTGCAGAGGTGCCACTGTATAAAGTAGGGGGAAATGCATGACTATTACACATATAGACAGTTCATCTCATAACTAATTTCTGAAGACATATGAAAGGTCTTTCTTATAATAGATCTATTTTAACTCCAGAGGAAATGGGGAGTATTAGAGTTCATAGCATGTTCATTTTAAGAGGCAATTGAGGTCTTAAATCTTCCTTCCCTTTGCCAACCTCCCATCTCCAAAACCCAAAATATTCTGTTGAATGGTTACCTTAAAAAATGTAGGTGTTAAAGTGTAACTTAGTACATCAGGCTTGTCTGAACATGAATTAGCATAGTCCTTAGTTTACTGTTTGAATTAATTTTATTTTTTACTATGTTTATTCTGCATTTAGAGTTTAGCCTCTAAACTTAGAGTTTAATCTTTCAGGCACAATGGGTAAGGACAGAGTTATCTGAAGAGTATTCTATAAATTGTGAGAGTTGGACAAATTCAATATGTTCAATACTTTGCTAAAGAGACACCTGCAGAACAATCAGATCTCTTTTGTCTACTAATGCCCTTCTGATCTACAATACCTTCCACCATAATAAATACAAAAACTGTGGTTATGGACCTAAACTCAAGCAAGTCGTACTTGCAACTCTTCTCTTCCTTCTTTTCCCCAAAAAGTCATTTTCAATGTTACTCAACCTTAAGTGAACAGGATGACGTCATCATCCCTAACAACAAATGTGTGCAGAAGGGTAACGTTTCTATGAAGGAAGGGAACTTGGAGGAAGATGGGCAGATATAGAGAAAAATCCGTTATTATTTTGCTTTGAGACTGTAAAAAGCTTCAATCTTTTGAAAGAGGAGAACATATGACAATTTTAAATAGAGAGTTGCATATTGGTCCTTAGTATTATTTTCAAAATCAAATAACAAAATGATAACTTGAAACAATTTCATTTTACTGTAAAAAATGAAAAATGTTATTAATTTTTGTTAAAGTTTTGTTGATCATTAAGACATTAATTTTGTCTGCCCATTAAATATTTTCCTTTCAACAAAGAAATGTAGGAGAAATATTATTACCAGCTCCGCAGTCTAGATTCCCAGCTATGCAAATTTTTTAATCTGTAAACTTTAATCTGTAAACTTTGATGATCATGGGTTGCTGTGCTGTGGAACAGGCTGTAGAAGCTAATGGCAGATAGCTCATAGTCACAATCGAATCTGTGGCATCAGTAAAGTTGCGCTGATTAGTCACGTTTTTTGCATTAATTACTATGGTCTTTATTCTGTGAGAAGGCCAGTGGTAGCCCCAGGTAGATGAGTAAAGAATGTATAAAGTAAGAATAGATTATCGATCACTTCTACACTGTTAACTGCTTCAGCAAAGAGCCGGTATTGTGTATTTCAGAAAAACAAACCATTCTTCTTTGTTCTACTTCCTTCCTATTTTGAACTAAGCTAACGCCTTTTTCGTCCATTTTCTTTTTATTATTTGAAGATTTCTATTAGGATTTTGTGTTTCTTTTAAGTGGTATATAAACTTTTTCCTCAAGCATTTTAAACTCTACAATATATTCAAACTGTAGTCTAAACTATATTACCTGTTAGTTGCTTTTAGCATTAAAAATTCTGAACTAAAGCATGAAAGAACTTTAGTTATGGATTTTTATTGTAAAATCTATATCATATCAGTTCTGTGTACCTGCTGTGACTCAGCCTATGACTGCATATGGTCTTTTTGTATCACCAAATGTTCACCTGTCATGCCTCTAGAATACCAAACCATCTTAACCACCTTACTTGAAAATAAGAAGCAACCAAGATATCCAGCATTTGACTCTTGCAAATGGCTGTTTGTTGCCCTAAAAGTAAGGGTACAAGTGGTACAAACCAATTACTTATTTTCTGAGAAGACAAATCTGTTTTACAGAAGAAAAGGAATAGTCTAAAGGGCAATAGAAGCCTAACTCCACGGCCCAATAATATGGGAAGTTATGTAATTGATGGATGGATTTTTCCCCAAAAGCCTGGTGAAATTCAAATAAGGATTGAGTAATTAATGGTTATTAACAGAAAATTACTGCCCCATGCAATATATTTGAGTGGTTTCACTACTGTGATAACAATGACTGGTCATGATAATTAAATTGGTTTTTGATTTTGTGTGCATGTTAGATCTCAGAGACCTCTTGAAATGTCACTTAGTTTAAAAGAAATGTATAAAGTAGATACAACTATAGAAGCATTACTAGCACAAGTTAGTTCACATGACAGATTTCCTTTTCCTAATGAGATGTCTGTGGTATGATGTTAAAATTAAAAAGACATGTCAAATACTTCTTGATCATCAGCAGTTTTCCTGTGAGTTTGACTGCAAGGGGAGATTTTCTACTGGGAAATTATATGATGCAGCTGTGGTAATACCAGGGAAATCAATTAGATTTGAAGGCAAAAAGGATAGATTAAACTTTGGAACAGTAACAGCTGACACACACAAAAAAAGATATCTTGAGGTTTTAGAAAATGGAGAATTAAAAATTATGAGGAGAAGGTATTTAATGATATCGAAAGTTTGTATTTTTTTATTTTATGACAGAGTAGTGGGATGATACCACTGCAGAGGAAAAGAAAATTAACCACAAACAAAAAACAAAACAGGGGCATTAGTTGCGTTTCAAACAATGTTTATAATTAAAGCTATGCAGGAACTTAGCTTATGGCTATTCTGATCTTCTGGGAGGTGACAGAGAAGTACAAGATTCTTGCTGGTAACTTAATTAATCTTCTTTCCTGATGGCAGGAGGTAGTCCTGTTACACTGTTAACTTTGCATGTTATAATTGCAGTTCTTTACTTTCCAATTTTAAATAGTGTAATTCATATTTTTTCCATATTTGGGGAATTCGTAAAAATTAATAAGGTTCTGTTGCAAAACTTTTTAATGTAAGAGAATTTTTATGGTACGCAGATGTGAGTCTTCTTCCCTGGGTTCTAATCGTCTTATTGTATTAAAAAGTCTAGTTAAACGTCTAGTGTACACTAGCATCAAAGTTTTACATAATGTGGTACTTGTGATTATATTTTTTGATGATTTACATCAAGGAATTTTTAACAAATAAGGAGGTAATGTCACTCTGTAAAAGAGCCATTGACAAATGGTTACAAAAGTAGTTAGAAAAAGACTTTAAATGTCTTAGGTAGTCAGCAAAACTGTTACTAGTTTTAATGTATATTCCCAGACAGCAATGGAATTTGTTAATGGCTTGGGTAAAATTGCTTCTTTTCTTTTAAACAATCATAAAATGAACACAATGCTAAATTACTTAATGGTCATAAGCTACTGCAATAATGTGGATCCTAATTACTTTTTTTTTTTATTTGAGCTTCTTGAAGAAACAACACTTTCAGATTACTTGCTTATGAATATTTGTCATTTATGTAGTAATTTGCAACGTTTTATGCAGATGTACATTTCAGTTAGGTGTAGAGGATCTGCTCAATTGTTATTAAAGCAAAGATCAAGCAGTTTTATTGTCTCTTGAATTTAATTTTTGTTAGGAGTTACTGTAAGCTACAGACTGAAATGAAAAACATTATTTAAGTATATTCATCTGGATAATGCAATCCTCGCTACATTAGTAGGGCAATCCAAGTATTTTTACTTCTGACCGACCAGAAGTGAACAGCTGTAAGGGTAGAAATCCTTTTGTTTCTCAGGAAGAATTTCTGAGTAATTTCAGCTGCATCTGGATGCCTGGATTTTCCGAATTCTGCCACATTAAGCTTGGTTGTTGGTACCACAGTCATTGGTAGTGCAGGTGACATCAGGACAAGCAACAAGTGTCGGAGTGCAGCAATAGGAGTAGGTCTCGTTTTGCTTTTGTGGGGTTCATCATTCCCTGTACCAGCCATCCTGATTTTTGTCTCACCGTGAGCTCTGTAACTGTTCTCTGTGTCTGCTTTTATGGGCAAGCCGTGGGTCAGTTACCGATGGTCCTGCACCTGGAATTAGTAGAAGTCTTTACACTGAGAATGAGTCACAGCAATCTTCTACTAACTTAATAGTAATAATACAAAAGCGATCTTTAATTTTGACCTTTGGACAGCATTTTTTCTTTAGCTTTGTTCTTCGTGGTAAGTGCTACAGAAGTTGCTTTTAAACGTTTTTTTTTTTTTAAAGATGGACTAACTCTAACCTAATTGTAATTCATGGAAACAAATTTTAAAGCAAAGAATGTCATAAATCCATATTAAAGAATTTCAAAATTGCTCAAACTGCAATTATTTTTAACCTTTTAATTGCTTGTATGCTTTCTGTTACCAAATTATATTTGCCATTAGTTTCTTTGCGATTTCCTTATTTTGCCTAAATTCATTAAAAGATTAGTTGGTGGAGAATGTTGCCTATGAGTGTAATGGATTCATGAATACTGTGAGTGGTTGATAGCTTTACAAATCTCACTGAGATAAAACAGAGTTTATTTCAACACCTCATTGGTTTTCCTTTGCTAAGCCAGCAGTTCCCACATATTTTTTGTTCCTCTTTCAGCTAAACCAGTAACAGAAGTATTTGCCCTCTTCATAACTTAAAGAATGATTTTGCATGGGCTTATTTATTGTTGAAATGAAAAAGGATGTGTGATGCCTAAATGGTTTTTGCATCCTCTGTGCTTTTATATTATATCATCCTTTCTTGTTTGCAAAACTGCTGGGAATCTTAGAGAAACTTAGAAATGCATTTCCAGTGAAATGAGGTACAGAAAAATGTAGAAACACTTGCTTCCTGAAGAGGCAGTATTATGATGGATGAAACAGTGATTTAATAGATCTAATGAATGGAAAGAACACAAGGAAATGGACTTTCTGACAAGCATCTCTGCATATGATTTGTTGATTTTACGAGTATTACTGCCCATCCTCTGACTGCTGCCGTGTTTTGGTTGTACGACCAAAGTTTGAATTATAAAACATTTCTTAACAAGAAATTCACATCACTGATCCTGAGCTATATCAGTCTTCATGATAGCCGTGAGTGTTGTGGTGTATTTTACCTATACTGCTGTCACAGGGACTTCACGGCCAGATGCACCAAATAAAAGTAAACGTGTAAAACCACAATTACATTGCTGTTAAAATGTGTGCAGGTAGAGAGGGGGGTTTTCTGCTGTATTGTACAATTCATCCTGATCTTCACTCATGCTAGCTGCAGTGCAGTATCATAGGCAACTAGCACTGCCTTACCCATGTGGAAGACGGTGACTGCTCCTGCATCAGTCCTCAGCTCCACCTTGTTGTTTTCTAGGCATAGTGTCAGGTTTGCTTTGCTGTTGGCAGTTCATGAAAACTTAGTGGGAAGAGACTCACAGAAAGTGGTGCTATAAAGAGGAAAAGAAGACTTTAAATGTCTTTTCTGAAACATTCATCCACATGACTGGTATGAATTTGAAACAGCTCATCAGTCAGTCAGGCCCTGTCATTTCTAGTCATTGCTCATTGCTTCAAAATTTATTCTGGATGTTATAAAGCAAAATATTACCTGTAAGCGTAGCTATATTTTTTTTTTTTTAACTCTATGTGTAGTTTCACTACCTTAATGGGATAGGGATGGACATTTGGAGAAATATTTTGTGGTTTTGTCTTGATTCGCTCACATAAAAAAAAAAAAGAAAAAATTAATAGATCAGGTCTTTATATTATTCAGCAAGAGTTTGTTAGAAGAATGAATATTTTAACTTTTTAACAAAAAGAAAAAGCAAAAAATAAACAGCAATTTTCTCTGTAAGGAAAAATAGAAATATCTGTCTAGAGAAGGTACTGGGAGGAGGAGCTATGAAGTGGCCATTCTGTATGTATACATTTCCATTAATCTAGAGATACTTCTTCTTTCAGTCAATAATCTGAATAAAGATATTTATTTTCATTTGAGAGTGTGAATACCTCATATTTAGCATGCTTCTAAATATGGGGTAAAGCCAATGAGCTGTAATAGACAGAGGGACAGCCACTCTTCTGCAGATAAATTTGGCTTTTGAGGGACAGTGCCCTCTAGAAAAGAGCAAATACTAAAAATTCCAGCTTCCCATTCATCCTGACGGATGTTCTTCTGATATGGACATTCTCATCAAATGGATGTCTTAGATGCCATTTTGAATGGCTGGAAAATGAACGGCTACACTACACTCCATCATTAAGCAGTTGTTAAATCTTCATCATGATTGTTTTCATCCATGATTTCAAATAGACAGGGATACTTTTCTTACCCTTTGACTCTTTAATTTGAATTGTTTTTTTCTGAGTTTGACAGTAAAAGTTAACTTTCTTATATGCAAGTGCTAAATTAGAGTCTGTATTCACAGAACACATGAGCGAATGCTTAATATTTTTTAGGCATATAATTTAAATGCAAATGACTTCTAGGCTTTAAATGAATCATGTGCTTTACTAAATAAGTACCAAAACAGTGAACAGGAACATGAGAAGTGGGAGGAAGCTGCACTGTCAGAAGCATATGTTAGCACTGTCTTCTTTCCGTGGTCTTAGGGCTGACTAATACAGTGTACTACTTTGTGAAATAATAAATTGTAATTGTTTGGTTTACGGCATGGCAAATTTGTGAATTAAATATAATTTACGTAAAAGCATTGTGTGAGACAAGAGGATGTGGACAGTAGGTAGACTAGATGGATGGATTTAATACTAAATCTAGAAAACAGCATTCAATTAGATGAAAACTAATTTTTCAAGAAATATGATGATTGTTTACAGAAATGTGATTAACTCATTGCTTGTAATGACTACCATTGTGAAAAAAGCCTACTTGTAATACAATTATAGCAAATGAAGCTAAATTATTGTGTATTTAAGAGGTTAGAAGCATTATGTGTTAATTGGCCAGATTTTTTTTTAAGTAGGTTCATCTCTAACATGTTATAAAAGGTAAAAAGCTGTGTTTAAAAAAAAACAAAACCTTCTGATTTTGGGTGTATTTAGAAAATAAAAATGTTAGGAAAATATTAGAATTCTTTTATATAAAGAGAAAAAAATATTTTTCAAAAGTTAAGTAATTATTAGAATTGTTTTATATTTTGATGCTAAAAAGAGTGACTGGCAGCTCAGGATTTAAAATACAAAATTTAACACATTCAAATTAAATCAGTTTTAAAACAGAATTTACTACTTAACTGTGTGAATATATATACACAGGCTAGAAAACTGACTGTACTGGTTTATTTTACATTTTGAAGACAGCAATGCATGACTTCAGTCGGTTTAAATTTACAAAGAAGTTCTCCATTCTGATGTCCTAAATGAACAATTCTGGTTCATGCTAACGACAGGTGCTGTCATAAATATTTTACGTTGTGGCCCTTCAGTTAGTATTCCATTGAAATTATTGCACACCTAGACAGTCCAAGAAATATCCCTTCCTAATTTCCTAGCTAAAGAGCACAGTTATGACCTCCCCAGAAATGCAGGAGGTCATGATGGTCTCTAGCAACTCTGTGGTACTGTCTAGTAGCAACATGGAAAATCAGCCTGTGCTGTTCTTTGAGAAAGTTGCTGAGTCTTGGAGATAACCCATCAAATGATGGACATAGGTAAGAAATTTAGCTATACAAAAACTGGTGTTTTAAGGTGTCCTGGGTACAACATGGTGGAACCAGATGCTCTTCTGTTGTCTGGCTTTCTTCTTCCCAGAGAGCTGTGTTTTTTCCTGAGCTTCCGGAAAGGAGGACATGCCTCTGTGGAATGAACTCATAAAAGGGGGTGTGTTAAGAGATTCGAGGACATCTTGTTTTCCCCTCTGCTCTATCTGCTGTCCTCTCTATCTTGTCCGTGCTGCGGCTTTCTCAAATATGCCGCGCAGGACTCTTGAATCTTATGCCCCGGGACTGGAAACTTTTATCAAGGAGAGAAGGCCACGTCCGTGACCTGCTATTTCCCTGAAGCAGTAAAAGACTCCTTCTGAAAAATGAACCTTCTCCGTTTCTGGCGATTCCCGGCGGGGGTGGTGTGTGAACTGTTTTGCTGTAACGGATCGACCCAGCGATACCCCTTATCTCTGCAGCGGATGAAGTAGGCATCAACGCACGGGGAATTTGAAGATATTCCCCTGGGACACGACTAGGCCAGCCCGTGGTGCAGATGTGTGTGTGGGGGAGTCTGGGAAGACCCATCCTTGGCAAAGAAGAGTTCTCTGCAGCCACTCCGGAGGAAAGAGGGACTATGTTTTATTTGCATGAAAGGTTTGCTTCAGGAGAAAGTTCTTATATTAAGAACTTTTTCATCAGGTGAACGGACTGGACTCTTCCTTCCCCCCTCCCCTCTCACTGGTGTGGCAAACCATTGTGGAGGGGGGAGTTTGTTTATAAGCGGGGATTGTTTCGATCGGGAGCTTTTATATGTAACTGTATACTTTTATCTATCCTCCCTTTATTTCTTTCTCTCCCTTTTCCAGTCCTGTTTAACTTCGAAAATGATTTTACTTTGGGGGCGTCTTACTATTAAACCTTTTTTTCTGTTTCTATCTCTCATATATGTAGTCTGTGTGTTATCATTTCCTTTGCCCGACTAAAGCCTTAATGAGCTCGTTAACGTGCTGATAAGCCGTTAACAAGCATCAAAAGTTTTTGTGTGTGGTTTGGCTGGTTTTGCTTTTCCAGCTGACACACTATTTTGTCGCATCCCTTTCGGTGGGAAATAGCCCCCCTTTTTCAACCTGCAACAAAGGTTTGCCATGCCACCAATTTTCAGGGACAAATGAAGGAGCCAAGGTGTGAAAGGGAGACTATGGGAAGTGAAGGTCCCACATATAAGGGATTTGGATAACAGAAGATGCCCAGCATGTAAAATATATGGGAAGCAGCTCATGAATTTGGGTCCCTAGAGGTAAGTGTAGGTGACAAAGAATGGGAAGGGTTAGTTAACTTCAGGGTTTTCTGTCACTAATAGGAAAGCAAGGAAAGAACTAGCAAAGGAAGAATACAAAAGTCTCACTCCTTGTGTGGTGAAAAGAATGCCTACGAGAGGAAGAAGTAACCTTCACAGGAACTGTAGGAAACTCAATTTCATTGTGGCTTCTGAGAGCAGAAGGGAGTCTCTAAACAGATGGCTTGGCAATAGTTAGGGGCAAAATGGTTAAGACAGACTGCGTAACTGCCAAGTTCCAAGACTAACTCCAGCATTGTGTCAATGGATGCCTCACCAGAGCCAGCTGCTAATGAGTTCTTTTTTATTATTTCAAACAAGTCATCCCTGGATTTGGCTGATTTCCAAGCTACTGGAAGGGAAGGGGCTAATATCCTTCCCCACTCTCCCTACTCCTCACCACCTATCTCCTTCTCTTGATCCCAATTCTTATGCTCCTCTGTTAGCACAGTAAGCACATTTTAAACACTAACCCAATATAAGGTTTCTTTCTTCTTCCCTCTGCCCCCCAATATAACAGAAGAAACGGATTAGTTTTCTTCTGTTACAGTCAGAGGAACCACCTTTCAAAAGGATGAGGAGGGAAGGAATTAAAAGAGAGTAGCTGGACTTTCTCCATTTCAGTAACAATGAGCCATTAATCCTTCTGAATTATTCTGGAGCTGTATCCACAGGCAAATGACAAAGGGTGTGTGTATATCAGAGTGGTATCTCTGAATGCTATAAACACCTCTCTCAGCTTGCTACTAGCTGCAGAGAAGGGTGTGTGTTAGCTGTTAGCTGCGTGGATCCTTTCCTTTTGACCTTGACAGTTTCCAAGTGCGGTTCTAAAACAAATTTGTCTGCTTCATTGCTTCAAAACTGCTTTATGATACACACAAGTCTCAAAGGTATGATAAATAACTTCAGCTTTTCTGGTAGTGTTTTCTGGTACTTCTTTCTATTTCAATATAATAAACACTTTTATTTTGCAAATACATCATGCATTTGAATTCTGCAGATGTTTCTCCTGTATGCCTTAATATGTGTCTGAATCAGGGATAATACAATTGCTCTCGATGGTCAAAAAGATAGCTCAGCCCATGTAATATGGTCAATTTGCTATTGCTGTAGGCATTCACTCAAAGCTGTGTGATGGCTGAGCTTTTAGTTTTAATAGATATGATGCTATCAACCATTTTACTGCTTACTATTTTTTGTGACAAATAGTGTGAAAATGTACTTAATATAATTTTTATTAAAGGGGGACACCTTCAAGGTTGCGTAGTCTTGAAAACATCCCACTTCAAAAATTGTGCTTTAGTGTAGGCAGTACCATTTTTTCCACAAGTGATGTCTGGAAGAGTAATTCCCTCCAGCATCTCGTTTCTACCTTTATTATAGGTATATAATAGAGTACCTATACATACTACGTATATGAGTATTATATTATTATCCTAAATGCTTTTTATTATTTAATTGCAATGTCTGATCTTCTAAGTGTACAAAACATCTCTCAGACACCTATACTGGTATGGCAATACAAGCCTTTCTCCTGTCTATTCTTATTCTTCTTTGTGTCATTTTTTATGTGTCTTTTCACAGCTAAAAGGGGTGCTTTCTAATTCATGCCATTGCTTTTATCTTGCAGGCAATTTTAAATAGGGAAAAAATTTGCAACAGTGTGTTTATGGCTAGAGAAGGTAACAGGTCAAAAAGTGATGTAGAGACATCGTGACTGCTGCTACAATGCACAGTCCTCAATGATAGTGTAGCTTCTGAGAGTAATGCAGGTGTGGGAAATACTGTCATTGGGACAGCATTTATGAATTTGTATCTTCAGTGTAAAAAACCCAGAGACAAAAGACTTCAGGCTAAGCTCTCCAGGGGTCATAGTGATAGAAAGTAGGGTAACAGAGTAGGTACAGCTCCTGTATGTGAGTACAGATGAGCATCACAACCAGGCTTGCATTTTTCTCAAAAATGCAGCCCAGGACACTTAGGACACAACTGCTATGAAAGGCAGCTCCAGATAACTACAGCTCTGGGCCAGGTGAAAAGGGATGTAAAGAAACTCTGGTTTCAGAGAAGTTAGGGAATGCTCAGAAAGTGATGAGACTATACAAGAAAAACTCATGCTCCAGAGAGGATTCATGGAATGGATCTCATCTATTGGCCTCTTATGTCTGCTAAATGGGTAACGGGGGACAAAACCACACATGTTAACTTTCCACAAAGTGAACTTAGATGTGTCTCTATCTCTATCTTAGATATGTCTCTGGCAGAATGCCGGAAGATCCTCATGCTGGAAGTGAAGCTTTCTGCATGATGTAAAATTCTGTTGTTATGAGTGGTTGAACTTCCTTTCTAACCTAGAATCTTCTGACTTTTTATTTCCTTAGTTCTTAGGTTTTTTATATATATATA
>NW_010422578.1:0-24252 GCF_000710305.1 Buceros rhinoceros silvestris
GCCCTTGCGCTTCCCCTGCGGGTGCCGGCTTTTGCCATTTGTGTCTTTTTCCGGTGTAAGCCACGGGGTTTATCCTTGTTTCCTTGGAAGGGAGCAGGGAGGGGATTCACCTGAGAGTGCTGATGTGCTCCTTCTGGCTTCCTTTCCATCTTTAATTGATTTTCTGCCTGCTGGACACCTTCAATATCAGAGTTGACGTAACAGTGACAGGAAGCTCTTACAGGTTAAAACTTGGCATCTGGGCACAGGAGAGAGAGTTGAATGAATGAAGGACCTTGTTCTGTTGAAGGTCTCAGCCTGAGGTCACTGCTGTAGTGCTTCTCGGCATGCTTCTAGCCACGCTCTTGGGAAGCGGGAACCTGGAGATACTAGTGGCCATGAGTAGAGGCCAGAACGAGGAGAGGAGGCTGGAAATTAGGGTTAAATAGGTCAAAGGGACTTGGAAATGCCTAAGAGAACAGAGAGGGCTCCGGGGAGACCTTGTTGAAACCTTTCAGTTGATAAAGGGGGCTTATCAAAAAGATGGAGAGAGACTTTGCACCAAGGCCTGTAGTGACAGGACAAGAAGCAGTGGCTTTAACCTGAGTGAGGGTGGATTTAGACTGGACATAATAAATTCTTTGGGATGAGGATGGTGAGACACTGGAACAGGTTACCCAGAGAAGTTGTGGATGCCTCATTGGAAGTGTTCAAAGACAGGTTGGAAGAAGCTTTGAGTGACCTGGTCTAGTGGAAGGTGTCCCTGCCTGGGGCAGAGGGATTGGATTAGGTGATGTTTAAGGTCACTTCCAACCCAGACCATTCTGTCATGCTAGGAAAGAACTAGGTGTCCATGCCGAGCTGTATTGCTCAAGAAGCTTTTAAGAACCTTCCTGAGGAACACAAGTAGTCTTCGAGGGCTCAGGTTGGAAACAAACTACACACGTGGTTTATCTTTTATTTTCTTGCCTGGTTTTGTTTGTCCTCAGTTTTGTTCTTCCCAGGCCTTCCTGTTTTGGCAGGAAGGAGATCTTTGTATCACTTCATAAAATTTGTCTGGAAGCAAAGATCTGAGCAACGCTCCGTCTGGCACAGAAAAATATCTCTTGGCAGGGAAGGGTCAGTAAGCAGGCTGAAATAGCTATTCTGATTTTTTTGGTTAATTTTAAACCAGAATAGATATGCTAATGTTTATGCTATACTGTAGCAATATCGAAAATCCTTTATAAACTTTTGAACCTGTTATTGGGTTCAAATTATTTTTTAATTTCCTGAGCTAGAAGAATGTTCATCAGTTTCCGTTAAAGCTGCCACATGCAATTTACGAATGTCGAGTAAATCCCCTGTCTCCTTCTCTCATAGTCCTTGCAGTGTTAACCTACGAGTTTGAATCTGTTCAATCTCCGAATTTCTGCTGGTGTTTTGGTACAAAAATCCCACCTGGGAGAATTTGGTCCTTGTATCCCTTTAGCACTTGGTGACAGGTTTCAGCATTCTGTGGATTCTTTTTCTTTTAGTGAGTCCTGAGTAGACGGTGCACCCAGTGTCTTGAGACTAGATCAGCTGAAGTGTAACGTTTCTGTAGGAACTTAGGTTAAACGCACTGTCGTGGTAAGTACTATTTAAAACTGCTGTAAGCAGAAAGGAATAGAGTTTTTTAAAATAGTGGCTACGTGCTGTGGACTAACGCTGTCTTCTGCTTGTCCAACGGGGTTAGGTTGTGGGCGTCTACGCCTGCCTAAGCGCCAGCTTCTTTCTGGTGATTTGGTTTTACCCACTGAAGCGAGGAAGTAGTCCTGAACTTTGCTATAAACTGAGACTAATATAATTTCACATAAGGAAATGTTAATATAGTTCGCTATAAATGGAAACTAATTTGAGGTGGCACAGCGGTGTTCCCGTGACATACTTTTGCCTCGACACATTCTGTATTACCAGCTGCTTTGAGCTGACACTGCTTAGTTTAAAACTCCCGTGAAATTGCACGCCCGGGTGTACTTTTTGTAGTACCTAGGCCATACACTTCCTCTACGTGGTTATTTTCTTTCTGGGCTTGCATCTTGAAGCAACACTGCTTTAGTTGTGTGCTCTGTCAGCACTGGTGTGGCCAGCAGGAGCAGGGCAGTGATTGTCCCCCAGTACTGGGCACTGGTGAGGCCACACCTTGAGTCCTGTGTCCAGTTTTGGGTCCCTCACTGTAAGAAGGACGTTGAGGTGCTGGAGCGGGTTCAGAGGAGGGCAATGAAGCTGGTGAAGGGTTTGGAGAACAAGTCCTGTGGGGAGCGGTGAGGGCGCTGGGACTGTTTAGCTGGAGAAGAGGAGACTGAGGGGAGGCCTTATCGCTCTCTACAACTACCTGGAAGGACGTTGTAGCGAGGGAGGGTACATCTCTTCTCCCATCTAGCAAGTGACAGGACGAGAGGAAACGGCCTCAAGTTGCGCCAGGGGAGACGGAGGTTAGATCTCAGGAAAACTTCTTTCCAGAGAGGGTTGTGCAGGCGTGTTGCAGGCTGCCCAGGGAGGTGGTGGAGTCCCCATCCCTGGAGGGGTTTCCCAGCCGTGTGGAGGTGCTGCTGAGGGACATGGTTTAGGGACCCTGGCAGTGCAGGGGGACGGTTGGACTTGATGATGTTAAAGGTCTCTTCCAGCGAGATGACTCTGTGATTCCAGAAGTTCCCAGAATGTGGAACTTTTCACCTGTAAAAACGGGAGGCCATGGCTTGCACTGGGAATGCTTCTACAGGCATGTTTTCCAGCTCATTGGTTGTGGCCATCTTTTTGGTTCTGTTACTAACAAAGAGCTGCTTCATCTGAGGAGTATGCTTAGGCAGAGGAGGCCATCCCGGACCTCGGGGACTGAAGGTGCTGCTCTGAATACTGTATGTTTCAGAGTATTTGTGTCCTTTTACATGAAACCAGACTTCATAGAATACACGGGTAGGAAACGAAGCTACACTAAATTATTTATATTGCAGAATGTTCTGATCAAGATCTATCCTATTTCCTTATTTCAGTTGTCTGATGGTATCAGGATTGTGGATCTTCAGGAGTCTCAAAATCAAGTTTTTCTGAAGCTTCAGTCAAAAGGGTTGAAAGGAGGAGGTATGACAAATACTTGTCTTTGCTTATAAACTGGAAGGTCAAAGCATTTTCTAACACGGGAGTTAATTGAAATTATTTTTTACTTTAAATGGGAAGCAATTATTTTTCTCATAAGTCCTAGTTACTTTCATTCTGCTTCAAGAAAATTAAACTCTTTTTAGGTGTCTTGGTGTTTAATTTTTTCTTTCTCATTGCATGTACAGAAATTAGAATATTGCTGTCCTTTGGAATCACTAAAACTTGCCTTGCAGTAGCGTTAATACCTGTCTTGGCTCATACAAGATAAGCTTGTAAAACTACTTGTAAAACAGTTTAGGTGCTGAAAGGATCTTCTCAGTTACCACTGTTAACCAGCATAGAAAACTGTTACACTGGTAAAACCCTTTTGGTTTCTTCTGGTTTTATATGTTTGCTTGTTTTTCCTTTGATACTCTGTATGTTTAGTTTCATTTTTATAAAAAAAAAGCAGGTGTATCTGCTTGTATGGTATCTTGAATTAAATTATGATACCTGAATATCTTCAGAAATGCTCTAATTAAAATCAGTGATTATTATGTTACTTCATTGTTAGCATTAATATTCTCTCAAAAAAAACTTTATTATGAGGGAATGAAATAAATGCTAATGAGATGGTTAGAAGAAGAAGGAAACCCTTCTTTTCGTTCAGGTATTTTATTTGGTGTCACAAAATGCTGTATTTCTTAGGCTATGTAAGTCACGAGTGTACTGGATCATGGTTTTCTAGTGACTCGGGGAAGTGAACCCAAAAGTTCATGTTCACATTCTCCAGAACCTGCAACAGTTAGAAAACACCTATGGAAATGAACCCTGTGGTTCTGTGACGTCAAACGTTTTTCTTTCTTTCATTCTCGACTGTTAGGTCTGATGTTTTTTTGCTGTACGTAGGCTGCGATAGGCTCAGTGAAGAGAGGTGTTTTCTTGGCTGAGCTGGTTTTTTCTGCCAGGCAGTATATGGAGGAGATAGCATAGTAGCTCTAAGAAATCTTTAAAGGGAAAGAAAAGCTGTTGCTGTTTTGGAAAAGAGCTGCTGTGTCTAGGAATGGAATATTGGGCTGTGAGATTTCTTAGAGATACCACCCTAATCAGTCCGTGCCTAGACAGAGCGCTGAACGTTTTCTGGCCCATAGCTCTGATGTCGGTCAGTCTAGAAGATTGGAAGGGTTTATTGTCAAGCTTTTGTGTTATTCTTGAGTCTTTCAGTTCTGAGATTTTTCCTTAAGTCGGACGAATCAAGGAAGGCCCTGAATTTCTGACTTGGGGAAGTGCGTGATCAGCAGGGCCAAGCACGCTGGTTGCTGAAGTACTCTGAAGATCACCAGTGTTACCTCTCTGCTATTCAGCACTGCTGTCTCTCAAATAATGCATCATCTTTTCATATGATCACAGGATAATTCACCTTGGGAAGGACATTAGGAGGCCTCAGACCTTTGGCTCAAAGCAGGGTCAGCTCTGTGGTCAGACGGCGCTGCTCAAGGGTTGACCTGGCTGAGTTTGGAAAGCCTCCACGGATGGAGGCAGCTCAGGCTCTCTGGGCTCCTGGTCCAATACTTGACTGCCTTTATTGTCGAAAAAGTTTCTCCTTCAGATTTGTGGAACCAGTTTTGTGTTAAGTAGGACTAGCTCTCATGTTCAGCTGATCTGTGTTCAGCCTTTGACAGGATATGCAGTAAGTCATGATCTCTAGACAGAGTCGTTTTGTGATGTATGTAGAGCAGCTCTGCTCCTGGGTGTGAGGAGCTGGAGCAATGTCTATCTTCAGTCCCATCGCTTAAAAGATACTTGTCTGTTTTTGTGGTTCCCATAGTGAAGTGTGTTGTTCAAACACTTCCACCTGCCTGCCCTGGTTAGACTTGGAGCTAAGAGAGGGGTCTGGATTTTACAGAATCTTTAGAAGCTGCTACATTTGAACACCCAGTGGTTGGAGTTAGGGTATAACTGATTCAAAGACTTAACCCCCAAATTTGTTTCATCTAAATATGAAACAGCATGTCGACCTTACCATCAAGACTGCTCTTTTAATTTTTTTAATAAAAAGTTTTATAATACAGTGTTTTTACAGCTGATTTTGGAAATACAAGATTTTACAGGATCATGCCTCAATTCCCAGTAATTGTTTAGTGAGATGTTGGGATTTTTTGTGGCTGAAATGAAGTGCATAGTAGCATAATACACAGATTATTTATTTGTTTATTTTTAGGGCGTTTCGGACAAACAACTCCACCACTTGTCGATTTTCTGAAGGATATTTTAAGAAGATACCCAGAAGGAGGACAGATTCTGAAGGTATACAACAAATGCTCCTTCGAGCAGGTGTTTAGTATGCATGACGTAATACCGTTACTAGTTTAACACTTCCCAGAAATCTTGCAACTCTTGCACCTCATTGGA
This sequence comes from Buceros rhinoceros silvestris, assembly GCF_000710305.1. NCBI lineage: Eukaryota > Metazoa > Chordata > Aves > Bucerotiformes > Bucerotidae > Buceros > Buceros rhinoceros. The sequence goes on from NW_010422578.1 coordinate 5,491, forward strand.
TATTGATTCTAGAACAGGAGATGCATGTTTCCATTTCTTCAGACATGGCAAAGTGTGTTGTGGGGTTTTGGTATTTTTGTGTGTGTGTGTGTGTGTGTTTAATTTCTCTGAGTTTGTTTGTCACAAATGCCATTGTAATTTAAAAAAAAAATAAAGTACAGATGTTATAAATAAATCAAAGACTTTATGATGTACTTTGTATGAGTTATCTAAAATGTTTATTTTGCTTATTACTTTATTGTTCATCTCTGCTATAGGCTATGGTAAAGCCACATAGTAGTAACGGTATGTAAAATTTTTGGTAGGGACTGTCTTAGTATAAGATTGGATAAATTGGAGACTTTAATAATAAAGATTTTGCTGTGGAATTTCTTGGTAGCTAAATATATTTCCCTCAGTGAACAGTGACAGTGTCAGAAAATCTCATCAGTAGACTAAGAATAATTTTAATATGGGAATCTTGGAGTGACTTTTGGGGGACTTGCTCTAGATATAACAAAGCCATCGATTTTGTATGGTGTGAAAGGATTTTTTAGTCTAGGCATTGGTTCTCGTAGTGAAAGAATGTCACAGGATTTTCTGAACTGAGGTTAGTGTTCTTCATAGTGTTTTATCCAGGAGCATTCAACGTATGCAACAGCAGGGCTTGTTACGTTATATCATGATTCTCCACGGGTTACCCATTGTTACGGGTGCAAACCTAACAGTGAAGATGACAACACTCATTTAAGCACAAATTTTTTTCAGTTAAATTTTCTACTGATTAACTGGTAGAGTGGAGTTCTCCTCACCTTACTTTAGACATGGCTGGAACACCTCTCCTGTGAAGAAGGGCTGACAGAGTTGGGGTTGTTGAGCCTGGAGAAGAGAAGGGTTAGGGGAGACCTTAGTGCGGCCTTTCAGCATGCAAAGGGGTCTTATAAGAAAGATGGAGAGACACTTTATACCAGGGTCTGTAGCAACAGGACAAGGGACAATGGTTTTAAACTGAATGAGGGTGGATTTAGACTGGACGTAAGGAAGAGATTTTTTTGGGATGAGGATGGTGAGACACTGGAACAGGTTGCCCAGAGAAGTTGTGGATGCCCCATCATTGGAAGTGTTCAAAGACAGGTTGGAAGGAGCTTTGAGTGACTTGGTCTAGTGGTAGATGTCCCTGCTCATGGCAGGGAGCTTGGACTAGATGATCTTTGATGTCCCTTTGAACCCAAACCATTCTATGATTCTGTGATAGGAGAAAATACAGATCATGCTAAATTTGTCAAGTCACACAAGGGGAAGGACAGGTACCTATAGACAATGATTTGTCTCATTTATTGTAGCTTCCCGTGCTATTGTCTGGAAGTGCCTGTTTGGTTTTTTTTTCCTTCTTTTTTCTGAAGAGCATCCGGCTGATTAGTTCCTAGCTGGTTGTTAAACTTCTCATCCAGAATGTTTCATCACCGGGGTGTTAGGCGATTAGTTTTCTTAGTATATGGGAATTCTGGGTTCTAACTGAAGGGATTTGGCACAGATCTGTGTGTTACCTATCCATATATATAAATCAACACAAATAGAAATGGTGACAGGTGAGGACAGTTCCTGGAGTCGCTTGGAAGGTTTTCTTTGGAACTGTGAAAATAGAAGAAGATTATTTTTAGTGTTGAATGCTTAAGATAAGCATATCTTCAATTGTTGTGCAAACTGCATCCTGGATGCGTTCTGAGCAGTGTCTGCTTGTGGGACGGGTGATGACATTTGTGCTATTTCCCAGCACTAGGTGAATCTGTAAGATGCATTTAAATCTTGAAGGGTTCAGACATTCTCAGCAATTTAAACCCCAGTTTTCTGACCAACACGAAGAAATAAGGTAATGTTCTTGGAAATCAGATAGGTAAATCTAAAAGTAGTTCCTCTGTTTGTGGTTTCCAGTTAACAGAGCGTTAGGGAGGGATCAGCACCACAAAGTTTGCTGATCTGTTTAAATTCGTGTTTGGACTCTTCAAATGCGACGCTGTCTCAGCTGACCGTGGCAGGTGCTCTGTGTGCCACAGCAGGACTGCAAGTCTCTGACTCCATGGTGATTCCCATGCTTATTACTTAATATTTCTGGAGGCTTTGGCTAGCTTTCTGTATCTTCCAGAACGATTGCTGGGCTCATTCTTTTAGAGAAGAATTGCATGTGTTTTGTAATTAAATACCCTGTGGAGATTCTCTAAAAAAATGATTATTCATGATGAACTGTGTGTATATGTCTTGCTGTCTCGTCATACTTCAAGATTATGTAAAAGTGGCACTATAAATAATGTATTTTGGTTACTCGTGATATGTCTTACAGACAAGGAGTGGTTATAGTTGTGAAACCATAGATAACAATCACCTTCTTTTACTGTCAACAGTGTATTAGAATACAAACTAATACCTGCTGCTAGTTGGTGCACTTTTAAAGTAAAGATGCATTTTGCTAGCAAGTCTTCTATTTTCATGCATAATTAAAATACATTTGTATTGTAGAAATACATCGGATGCGATGGCGATGGACCTGCATAGCTTTTCAATTCAGCTGACATCCTTCCTTACGCCAAACTTACAAACATCCACACGTGTGTCTGTGTGGTATCTGTCTGTGTGAGTGTGTATCTGTGGAGCCCGGATGTGCTGTGATGATTCAGTGTAAACAGAGCATTGTGTGCAGCTCTAATCCGGTGGGATCACGCTATCATCACGCCTGCGTGTCTGTGGTGTGTGATGCTGTTGATGTAGAGGGACGGGATACGCCTATTTTATTAATGGTAGTGTTTACAGAACTAGTTTATTGACATTTTAGTTGTTAGAGTTTTCCACAGCTCTCAGCACTACTAATACTATTCAGCAAATACTCGGTCTCAACACAAGCATCTCTAGTCTTTGGGATTCATTCACAGGTGAGCTCTGCTGGCTCGTGATTTACGGAGCTACTGGTCGGAAGTGTTTTTCAGCCCTTTGCTGGAGGGCTGCTAGAAGTGAGCAGCTCGGCCCTGGAACAGTTGGTTCACACAGTGCAGTGTTCGCTTAGACAGAGGTCACTTGTTGAAAGAAGAGTGCTGTGCATTGCCCTTCTCTGATTTTTTGCCACACTGTTGCTTACAGCTGTTGCGTGGGCTTAGCAGTAAACACTGATTTTATTTTTATTTAAATTTTTTTCAGCCATCTTGCATTGTTTTGAGGCTTATACAACTCTGGTTTGGGATAATATAGTTATACTAGTTAGAGTTTAGTAGCTTATTTCTCAACTTTATAACTGCCCATATGTGGTATTTGATCTCCAAATTCAAATCACATTTATAGTGTTGGTGTGAATATCCTTTTATCATGATAGCTTCTTTCATTCAGGTAAGCTGGATAAAATTGTTTTGGTTGAAAAGTGTGAAGACAATTACCCTTGAGACAGTTGCTTATTTTCTGCTGATTAAGTTGGAAAGCCATTGCAGAATATGTACAGTATTAGTGTATGACACTCATTTTTATTGGGTTTTTTTTGCTGCCTCAGGAACTGATACAGAATGCAGAAGATGCCGGTGCCACGGAGGTTAGGTTCTTATATGATGAAACTCAGTATGGAACAGAAACGCTGTGGTCAAAGGACATGGCACAGTATCAGGGTAAATATAATTTTTATTAATTTTGGACGTTATTCTTCAATATGCATGTGGTTCTGTGGTTTCCCCCTTGCTGTATGGAGATGACCACCTTCCTAGGCGCGTATTTTGTCTGTTCTAACATTGATAATTCTTTTCCAAAGCCGGTGTTTTCTGTTGAAGGCCTTACACTGTCTTTGTGCAGTTCCCACTTCTTCCATTTAAAGAGTTTGAGAGAGCCTTGTGTTGTACTTCGTTCTGTCACTTCGCCCAGGGTGGCTGTATTCTGTGGCTTATTTCCCTGCATTCACTCAGTATCCCAAAATACAAGAAACACAATTTTTAATAGAGCAAGTCAACAAGGTTTAGTAAGTAAGACCTAGGATAAAAGAATGCCTGGGGTGTTAGACAGCAATTTTCAGATTTTCTGCTTACAAACCTCCACCCATTTCTTAATGTAAAGATGACCCTAGCCCCTTCCATTCCATCGTTCCCCAGGCAGTCTGTTTTCTCCCCTCTCTCTTACTCTCTCACCCTTACAGCAAACTTTGCTCCGTGCTGCTTGTATACAGCAAGTGTAGTTTCTTGTAACTGGAAGGTTTTTGTATCATTTAATACGGCTTTCTGTGATAGAGGTCAGTTCTGTGTTTATCAAACAACTTAGTTTGCATAATCATCCCCAAAAGGTGAAGATTTCATTGATGGATATTCCGCTACTCCTTGTTTCTAGCTTTTTTTTTTTTTCAGTTTTTAATCACCCTCATTATGTCTTCTAATTTAAATGCGTCTGTCTTACTTTCTAGGCACAGGTTATTGTTACGTTTTGCCATGTGTTCCCTTCCACTGGAGGTATCAATTGTACATCCTTCAAACACCTTTTTAATAGCCTGAACAGGTTGAGTTGAAGCCTTGCTCCACAGGACACTACTTCTTTCAGAAGTTTTGTGGTTTCCTGCTCTCTGTTCAGTTTTTCAGAATAATTTTTTAAAAATGTGGATACCAGAACTAGATACCTCACAAGAATATAAATCTAAGTGCCACACACAGAGGTAAATCCACCTCCCTGCTTCAGCTTTTGCTGCTACTCTGTACCTCCCTTACATCACCTAGCACAATTTGATGTCAGCTTGAGTCATAGCTTCCCCAGTAACTCTGCACGTGCATACTTTAAAGAGGTACTTTCTCAGTTCTGTAACTTAATTTCCTAGAAGTTTTTAACAGTAAATAGTTTTCTTCTATTGAATGTTTACATTTGCCTCTTTATTATAGGGCCAGCATTTTATGCATACAATGATGCAATTTTCACCCCCGAGGACTGGCATGGTATACAGGAAATAGCAAGAAGCAGGAAAAAAGATGATCCACTGAAAGTTGGAAGATTTGGAATTGGCTTTAATTCGGTTTATCATATAACAGGTACTCTCTGTAGGTGTTTTATAATGAAAATGTTGCCGTTCTAAATGATTAATTATTTTAGATGCCCATCAAACATTCAGTATTTTCTCTATAGTGTATTTTTAAATTAAGATCCTTGCCTAAATTTCCTTAAAAAAGCAAGAGCACTCATGTTCTTCTAAAACCCTATAAGGTATCCTTTGCATTTTGAAGGTTTTTGGAGGCGATTTGTTTCTTCTAGTGAAGCCATTATGCACTTTGTCCCTCATATTGAAATGAACTTCCCTTTACACTGTTATTTCTGTTGCACGTGACTGCACATACTACAGAGGCCCATAATAGAGGGGTGATATATAAGGTGTGGAAGTTCAGACTAGGCTGAAACTTTCATGCAGGTTCTTTGCGTAATAAGCAGTGATGTTATTTCATGCTAGAAAGGATGTTCTGTAACAGAGGTGTATACACATCTACATTTGAGAGAGATGGTACCGACTCTTTCTCAAGCTGCTAATAGTCAGTCTTGAAACCTCTTATTCTGGCAAAATGTTTTACCGCTGTACAAAGGAAGCATATAACATAAACAGTCCTTACAGTCCACGTGGTTATAATAGTACAGGCTAAGAGGCAGGTTTTTGTTGAAATAACGTTTTTAAATTGTGATGTCAGTTTGTAAGACGCAGGATGTTTTTCACGATGCTTTACCTAGTAGCACATGAATAAAAGCTTAGTTAACATGTCCAGTGGTTCTGGGAATTTACGCTTCTGTAAACAGTAGTCTTGTACACTTAAGCCTTCAAGATTTGTGAAGTATGAGTGTAATAGCAGAGATCTTTAGTAAATTAGTTTTTTTCTGAAAATATTGGAATGATGAAAGTATATAGTTGAAAGATGTTATACTTTCTCTTGCTCACTGGTTGCTAGAATTCAAGTAGTTGAATCACTGTTTATATACATAACTGCAGAATAGGAGTGTGCTTGTTTCTTCCTGTCAGTAAGCACTGAGCTATGTTACCGGAATCATAGAATTTTTAGGATGTAAAAGACCTTTAAGATCATTGAGTGCAACCATAAACCTAACACTGCCAAGTCACCACTAAACCATGTCCCTAAGCACACAGCAGCAGTTTTTTAAATGCCTCTGGAGATGGTGACTCGGCCACTTCCCTGGGGGTTATACTCAGTTTATCTCAGTTTTATAACATTTGTTTCTCTTGCCATTTTAAAATTTCTTCCTTAAGACTGTATTTGAAACCTACATTGTTCTAGGATTATTAATAGTTGGGTTTTTTTATGTATACAGATGTCCCCAGTATTTTCAGCGGTGACCAGATTGGAATGCTCGATCCCCATCAAACCCTTTTTGGACCTCATGAATCAGGCCAGTGTTGGAATCTAAAAGAAGATAGCAAGGAAATCAGTGAGCTGACAGACCAGTTTGCACCATTCATTGGTGTGTTTGGCAGCACTAAGGAAACCTTAAAGAACGGAAACTTCCCTGGTACCTTTTTTCGTTTCCCACTTCGTCTGCAGCCTTCCCAACTCAGCAGCAACGTTTATGACAAACAGAAGGTTTTGGAGCTGTTTGAATCCTTCAGAGCAGATGCGGACACAGTACTGCTCTTCTTGAAGAGCGTTCAGGATGTTTCCTTGCACGTTAGGGAAGCTGAGGGAACTGAGAGACTGATTTTTAGAGTAACCGCTAGTGAGAACAAGGCCTTGAAACATGAAAGACCCAATTCTATCAAAATCTTAGGAACTGCGATAAATCAGTATTGTAAGGGAGTTCCAAGCAATAGCGTAACATGTGTGACATACCATGTCAATATAGTTGTAGAAGATGAGAGTGTTAAGGACGCACAGAAAACATCTTGGTTAGTGTGTAATTGTGTAGGTGGTCGGGGAATGTGTACCGAACTGGATTGTTTAGCTGATGACTTGAAATTTGTTCCTACTATAGGAATAGCCATGTCTTTATCAACTAACGGGGAGGAAAAAGAAGCTGTAGCAGACTTTTCAGGGAGAGCATTTTGTTTTTTGCCTTTGCCTCCAGGTGAAGAAAGCAAAACTGGACTCCCAGTTCATGTTAGCGGTTTCTTTGGTCTCACAGACAATAGGAGAAGTATCAAATGGCGAGAGTTGGATCAATGGAGAGATCCAGCAGCTTTGTGGAATGATCTTCTTGTGGTAAATATAGTGCCAAAGGCATATACCACCCTTATTTTGGAAGCTATCAAACGAATGGAGACTGAGAAGAATTCGGATTTTCCGTTGTCAGCTGAAAGAATTTATAGGTTATGGCCTGACGAGAACAAAATCCGGGTACCCTGGAAACCAATTGTAGTACCTCTTTTTAAAGAGCTGCTCCAGCATACAGTTATTTACTCAGTGAGTAATCAGTGGATAAAGGTGGAACAGGTGCACTTTTCCGAAATGGATGAGAATTTGGAGTACACACAGTCTGTTCTCAACTACCTCCAGAATTCAGGGAAGCAGATTGCCAAGGTACCAGCAAATATTGCTAGTGCCGTGCATCTTACTGTTTCTACTGCTAAAGCTGTGAAAAAAGTGACTCCTGCTGTAGTACGGCAAGTGCTGAGGAAATGCGGACACAGTGGAGCTGCGGAGGAAAAGCTGCATCTTCTAGAATTTGTGCTTTCTGATGGAGTCTACAGCGAACTGATTGGATTGGAGCTTTTGCCATTGCAGAGTGGAAGTTTCATTCCTTTTTCCTCATCTGTGTCAGAACAGGATGTAGTTTACATAACCTCAGAAGAATATCCCAGGTATACTTAATATTTTAAATACTGGGGTTTGTTTTCTAGTTTAAATGTTAGAACAGAGCTTCAGACTGTTCTTGCTTATCAGCAAACAAATGTCAGGCAGCAGCAGCCTGTAATGGAATGAAATAATGCATCGATAGAACTCAGTTTTCTGTATGTATGTACATGTTTGTGTGCACGTGTCTCATCTGGAAAGGTTGACGGCTACTTGTCTTTATAACTTTATAAAAGATTCATGTGATGTAGGCTTTAAGGGAGTACCTCAGGATACATTTCAAGTTAGCTTTCTTCTGAGAATTATAAATAGGAGGAGGTTAGGAACATGCATGGACGTTAACATGGATGAAACACCCATGGATACTAGGATGTACGTTGAATCAGGAGATGATTAGGGCTTAGTCTGGGCTTTTCAGTGAGGGCTTGGTTTCAGGAATAAGCAGGTGCTACCATGGAAAGAAGCGGGCTTCTCTTTTATATGCACTCTCCATTTGTTTGTAATAGTCCCTCTCCAATTAATTATTTTTTCCTTCCTTATTTCCCAGTTGCATCAATGTTAGAATTTGGTTCAGATTTCATCAGCCAAAAAAGCCTGCACTGACACTGGGGAGGAGATAGCTGAGAGCTATCCCCAGAGATCTTACTGCTAGCTGGAAAAAGTGACCTTGGGGTCACTGGGGAGGAGGCATAGAAAGGCTACTGCTTTCTGTGTCTGTGCTGGATTATGCAGGTGTAAAAGATGTTAAATCTCCACCCTTCTCCAAGTACTCTCTTAAGAGGTACTGCTTGAAGGCACTCAGGCACAGCAGATGTCTTACCGGTAGCTGTTCCTCCTTAGGAAGCGTTACCTGTGTGTATGTTCACAGCCACACCGCCTCCTCCTTTCCCTCACAGTTCCACTGATTTTCAGATCCTCAACCCGAATGACTGTGACACTTGGCAGTAAAAGCAGCAAAGCACATGCCCTGTGGGCGGTTGATAAGGGAAGGAGAGGTGTGTTGGAGTGTGCCGACATAGATACTATGAAAGTAAAAAGTGCTCCAAGTAAAGTCCTGATGTAAATAGTGATTTGAATATCAGCCCATCTTCAAGAAGTTTGCACTGTAGGTATAGGCAACACATCCTCAAGAGAAGCAGTTGGATGCAGATAACTGCTCTTCCCATGTTGCTTGAGAGGGGTTTGCTTTTCTTCAAGTTTGTTGCTCTTCTTTTCCTGTTATATTCTAAACCTGTAATCTTTCTTGTTCTAGACAATTCAGGTTATTTATCAGGGGATTAACACTACTCAGAACCTGTGATTCTAGTGTCTTTTTTAAGGATTAATACTAATTAAATACATTTCTCTAGCATCCGGTGTGAGATGATTTATCTTTGCTATGCTTTCACTTTGCTTCTCCTTCCAGAAGTTAAACCAGTATACTAGTACAGAAAGCATTCCCATGATGGGACTAACAAATTACAGCCCTGCTTCAGACTACTCATAAGAGACTTTTTTGGACACTCAGTGATACTGCTGTATTTTACTCAGTACCTGTTCTGTGGGCAATGGACTTCATTTGGTTAGTCTTGTAAAACTGACACAAAAGCATATGATACCAGGCATAGAGTCAGAGAATCGTTTAGGTTGGGAAAGACCTTTAAGATCATTGAGTCTAACCATTGACCCTGTACTGCTGAGTCCACCACTAAACCATGTCTCTATGGACCACATCTACACGCCTTGTAAATACCTCCAAGCATGGTGACTCTACCACTTCCCTAGGCAGCCTATTCCAGTGCCTGACAACCCTTTTGGAGAAAAAATTTTTCCTAATTTGCTCCCCTGGTGCAAGTTGAGGCCATTTCCCCTGTCCCGTCACTTCTTACGTGGAGAAGAGACCAACCCTCACCTCACTACAACCTCCTTTCAGGTAGTTGTAGAGAGCGATAAGGTCTCTCCTCAGCCTTTTTTTTCTTCAGACTAAACAACCCTGGTTCTCTCAGGCACTCCCCATAGGACTTGTGCTCTAGACCCTTCACCAGCTTTGTTGCCCTTCTCTAGACAAGCTCTAGCACTTCAACGCCCTTCTTGGAGTGATGAGCCCATAACTGGACACAGTAGTCAAGGTGTGGCCTCACCAGCGCTGGGTATGGGGGGGACAATCCCTGCCCTGCTCCTGCTGGCCACACTAGTGCTGATACAAGCCAGGATGCTGTTAGCTTTCTTGGTCCCCTGGGCATGCTGCCCTGTGGGTTGGCATGTCTGGGGGAATGAATTCTGCCCCATGAACTTTGCTATAGCTTCTACTCCTGTCTGTATATGTGTTTTTTCTCTGTCTTGACTAATTCTTTTCATTTCTGAGTAATTGTGTGAGTGAAACATTATCGGCATACCCACATAAGCTGTCTTTTTTTTTGGTAATTTTGTTGGGTTTGCTTGTATTTGCTAAATGTATTTCAGTGTTGGTTTTCCTGGCAGGCTCCCTGGCCTGCATTATGCATGTTACTCCCAAGAGTAATCTAGCCAGAGCCATTGTTTTAGCTTCTTGCTGTGAAGAATTACAAAAAGAAAAAATTCAAAGGCAAATATAATTGTTCTCTTCCTCACGTTTTGCTTTTCCTTCTTTTACAGCCACCTGAGGTATGTGGTGCTTGCTGCGGGCCACACGAGTGCTGATACAAGCCAGGATGCTGTTAGCTCGTAGTTGGCTAACGGCCGATACCCCCAGCTCCTTCTCCACTGGGCAGTTTCCAGTCACTCTTCCCCCAGCCTGTAGCGTTACATGGGGTTGTTGTGGCCCAAGTGCAGGACCCAACACTTGGCATTGTTGAACCTCATACTATTGGCCTCAGCCCATCGATCCAGCCTGTCCAGATCCCTCTGTAGAGCCTCCCCACTTTCAAGCAGATCAACACTCCTGCCCAACTTGGTGTCATCTGTGAACTTACTGAAAGTGCCCTCGATCCTCTCATTATTGATAAAGATGCTAAACAGAACTGGACCCGATACTGAGCCCTGGGGAACACAAAATAAATCTACTTGCTGGCTATCATAATACAGAAGTTGTAAATAGTAATGCTTAATTTGCCTCTGTTCTTGCCTGCAGTAATTATTTTTAATTCTGATGTTATAAATACGATAAATGACTTATGTTAGATGTTTTAAAACACTTGAAGAGTTTGGCACTTTGTGTATTCAAATTTGGAGCCTGCTTAAAAAGCTGAAATAAGGTCTTTCAAATGTCCTTCTGTTAACACCTGTGGAAGAAGAAGATTCTGTGCTGGTTTATGTATAATTAACATACCTGCTGTCAGGATTAAACTAGATATTCTTCATTTCAGGAAGACTAAAGCCCTAAAGAACTATTTAGTTTTAAGTGCTAACATAAAGGAAGGGAAGGAAAGGAGAGGATGAGACTGACTCTTGGCTACAATAATCTTAACCGCTGTCTGCAGATGTTTCGAAATACATGAATCTGGCTGAAGTCCTAGAGTTACATGTTGTATTTTTTTGTATGCTTTCAAACAGAATCTTCAAGAGACATAGAATTACCTTTTTTTGTTGTTGTTGAAATACAAAGAGATGAAAATAGTTTTATAATTCCAGTTTTCTATCAAAAGAAAACTTGCTTAGACCTGCTTTGAAAAGAGTAGTTGGACAAGCCAGTTTGTTACTGCTCTGCTTCTAACTGTGTGATTTTCTCATTTATACGAAAGTGCCCACTGAAAGCCCTGTTCTGCATATGTAAGCGATTGCTTTGCACGTGACTATTTGACATCTGTGGAGAGCAGAAATGTTTGCTGAAGTGTGGCTTGTTTGTTTTTGTTTGTGTGTTTGTTTTTTACGGTGTGCCAGATCCCTCTTCCCTGGCCTGGAAGGAAGGTTACTTTCTGATGACCTGAAGCCTGAGGTTCTAGCTGCTTTGAAAGAAGCTGCCAAAAGCCGAGGTAATGTGTGTTTTGTGTTCTCATGTAGTGAAACAGATTTATAATGGTTGAACAGACTAGTTTGAAACACAAGTTTTAAGTAATGTGTCTTTTGAAACTAGTTTTACCTAAATAAGGTGGTCATCTAAAAAACCACTTAAGATACGATAGACTGTAGTGTTTGAGTTGGAAATGACACAAATGAAAATTACTGATGAACAAAGAATCAACGGAGGATGGATGAAAATTGACAGTAAGAGAATAAATATTCACTTAGTAAAGCGTGTAGTCGAGGCTGTATATGTAGTCAGTAACTGTTCTGGTAGTATTCGTCCACTGAAGAGCCCGAGTTCTGTTCTGCATTGGCAGTGTTTGCCTGTGCAGCAGCTGTGTCATGGTTTTAGTATTGGGGATCGTTTCCTATCTCACAATTGCAAGTGATCACACCACTGCGTTTTTTAAAAACCAGATGAAACCAGCTTAAGCATCTAGACTGAAACGTACTGTCGGTCATATTATTTCATGAAGTGTTTCCTCAGTCTTAATTCATAGCTTTTGGCTGTGTCACTGTGGACCTACTGAAATACTTCCAGTCTTGATCAAAAGACTTGGTGAAGAAGTTTGCTGCATCTCTAAATAAGATGCTTCTATGTTTAACTGTCTTCGCAATTAATTTTTTTTGCCTCTTCTCTCCTCAGAGTTTGTCTATATTTACATTTCCACCCTTGCATTTCATTATGTGTTTGGTAAATTTTAAGTCTGACTCTCAGAAGTCTTTTCATTTAAACACGATTTGCAAACAAGTCACTCTTCAGCTTATTTGAAAACAGTATGAGTATGTGGTGAACTGTTCCTCAATGTCTAGAAAATGTGCTTTCCAGAAAAAGATTCTCGCCTTATCTCTTTTTTAAAATTGCTCGATTCATCAGAATTCTTTTTTAGACTGAAGACATTAGAAGTAGACACAGAATACTATAAATCATTGTCTTCATTTGCTTTTCTCGGTGCCCTTTATCATAGTCTTGAGTCAGTCAGTCACAGTCTCTATTTCTTCAGTCAGTGTTCTGACCTTTCTTTCCTTTCAGTCCTTTGTATGTTCTCTGTCTGTTCTTCATGTTCAGTTGGAAACCTCCTTTCTCCATGGTTTGATCATTGCTTCATTATCACATGTAATAGAAAAGTAAGATAATTGTGAGGCAAGATGATACAGTTTTGAAGTTTGGCAAGGCATCTGTGAAAAGTCTGAAAGAATTGGGAGTGGCTTCCTGCGCAGAGTAAACAGTGTAAATATTTGAAATAATATAAATTGTATAGAAGATAGGAAATGGCTGCTGGGACTTCCTTTGAACATGAAGAATAGCAAGTGTTGAACTACTATAAAGAAAAACTTTGTTCCAGATTGTCAAAGCCCTATGGGCATATCCTGTGGTGGGTGTTGAGTCCATTGCTGCAGTAGAATATGCTTGTTTTAATTTTTTTTTCCCTGCTAGTTTCCTTCACTACTTTTTAAAATACATTTTGTTTTACTACAGACTACAGATTGTTGAAAGTAGAGACTACTTTAAATTGTGGATCCAAACAGTGAATGTTATTAATCTGGGATAGAACCGTAAAAAAATACTGTTTACTCCAGTAGTAATTGTTGTGACTTTAAAAGAAGCGAAATATAAAGTGATCAAGGCAGCCACGATGAGGTTAGACTGATGGAAGATTGTATGAAAGACAGGAATGTTAGCTTTGAAAAATGCCAGTTCCTCATGCTGATACCTTGAATTGGCTGTTGAGGTGTATTGTCCCAGACAGTTTCCTCCAAGTGAATGTCACAAAGCAGTCCAAAGCCATGCTTAAATTAAAAACCAGAGCAAAATGCAAAATAACCAAAACAAAATACAGGTTTGACGTGCTATATGCTTCAGTACATCTTAATATGAAAAAGCAAAGGTGACTAAAATGAGAAAACCCTGTATATTCATAAAGCAATCCCTTGCTGAGCCCCAGGACAATCCTCCACTTCCAGGCTTGGTCTCTTGAGTTGCAGCAAGATCTTTCTAGTCTTTTTAGTTCCTGGGAGGATATTTGGTCACCTTTAAGGTCTTGCTTTTGTCATTCTTCTTCCTCTGGCAGTTTCTTTGAATGGCATTGCTCTAAGGACTTGTTCTTGGTTGGTAGTATGCCTCTCATTGAGAAGAACATATTTTTATAAATGAATACAGCGAGTATAATACTTCTAGATCTTCTAGAAATGCTTAAGGACTTTAGATCATCCTTTGCAAGATGGTAGTGGCCTGCTTTTTATTCCATCTCCTCCTAAATTATTCTTTGTTCTAACATTTTGCATAATAGTGAAGTACAGTGGCAGTACTGTAGAAGTTGTGTGTTACTATGAATAATAAGTATTAGAGGGAGTTTGGCAGGTTTTGAAACTTTACCTGTCAAGAATTTTACTTGCATAGCTGTAGAAATTCATAGAGTCATAGAATGGTTTGGGTTGAAAGGGACCTTAAAGATCATCTAGTTCCATCCCCCCTGTCATGGGCAGGGACCTTCCACCAGAGCAGGTCGCTCAAAGCCCCATCCAGCCTGGCCCTGAACACTGCCAGGGATGGGGCACCCACAGCTCCTCTGGGCAGCCTGTTGCAGTGTCTCACCACCCTCACTCTTCAGTCAAGAAGCTTTTCCTAATGTCTAATCTAAATCTACCCTCTTTCACTTGAAAAACACTACCCCTTGTAGTGCTACCTGCGGGATTCCTGGTAGAGTTGCAGGAATAGAAACTTCCTTGTATTATTTCTTTGAGAAGATGGGATGCATTTTTTTTGGTTGTGTTGTACAAAGACAACCAGATTTTTTTTCTCTCCTGCAATGTGTACTGGATCTTTCTAGTTAATAACTGTTCCTTCATTTAGTGTGTTAATGTGTAACTCATGGCATGTCTTCTGAAAATGGATTTGGTTATATTCTAGCCCAGCAGCTTCTCTGGGGATTTTCAGGTATGGTTATTAACTGGAGATGTACTGGTTTGGATTGAAGCTTGAGAATTTGTGTGAATTTGGTGTTCAGCTATTCTCATTACCCCAGCTTTCTTGTAAACAAAACTTGCTGTATAGAGCTGCCAAATAGAGAGGTCTAAATACAGTTGAGGGAAAAATAGAAATTGGTGAGGAAAACCTTGTAGTTAGGTTACATGGAAATCATCAGTATTTTCATTGGTTTATTTATATATTTTTTAAAAAATTCCATGCAGAAAGATTTCCAGTACTTTAAGATCATATGTATAGATTTTAAAAGAGTATTTCTAAAGTTCTGTGCTCTAATAGTGGGGTTTAAGCTTAGCTTTTAAGTAGATTCTTATCTTGCTGGTCCACTGCTGCAAGTGTTTCTCACTTTTGCGAGGCTGCTGTGTTTTTTTCCAATAGAATTAACAGAATGTATAGCCCTGTAGGCATGAATCGAAGGGAAAAGTTTTTTTTTTTTCTTCTTGAGGATATCTTACTACTGATTTTCAGCAGAGCCGGGACAGGAGATAATATCTTGAATTGGACTGTTGCTTTTAAGGAAATGGCAGTGCTATCTTCCGGGAAGGAAGCTGAAATCCAAATAGGTGCCCTGCTTCCATTTCTGCCATTGTCTCTGACGTCACTGGGAGGTAGTGCTATTTTTGTATTCTGTATTATTTTCTTACCTCCAGGCACTCAGTAGTTTTTAAGGATAAGCTGTCTTAATTAAGACATGAGTGTTGTCGTGTATTTCTTTTAGAGAGGGCTTTGATAATAAGAATTAAAGCATATACATCTAAACTTCGTTTCAGCGCTCCTTGCACAACTGAGTTTTGTTGCTTGCCAGTTTTAGTGTGAGATCATCTGCACCTGAGCTGCTCTTTGTTATATCTAATAAATAATCTTTCAAATCTGCTTGGATTAGATTCTTATTTACTGCTAGGCAAATAAGTATGTAAAGAATCAGCCAAACAAAATAATATGTTTGAAGCTTCTGCTTTGATTATAGATCTGTAGTTGCTGTGTGTGCCTGAGAACTCGTGTCAAACTACCAAAAGCAATAACATATTGATAATTTTAAATTTGTTTTCATTTTTATACTAATATGGAATGCATTCATTTTTAATTAACTCCTAAAAGCAAGGGGTGCTGGTGTCCGCAGCTCTATTTAACAAACAGTTTTTTGCACAAAAAGAAAAAGCAGGGCACAGATTTGATTTTTTTTCCTTTTCCTTCCCACCCCATCCCTCCAGCCACCAAAATGATTTTGTTATGTAACTCTCCTCTGTGATTTTCATGGCTTTGCACTTTTGCTATAATTTCAGGAAGGCCATGCACTCAGCTGCAGCTTCTGAACCCAGAAAGGTTTGCCCGGCTCATTAAAGAAGTTGTGAATAGCGTGTGGCCTGGTAGAGACATGGTGGTGCAGTGGTATCCAGGTTTGGAAGAGAAAAATCACCCATCAGTTTCCTGGCTTAAGATGGTCTGGAAGAACCTATATATACATTTTTCTGATGACTTGAGTGTGTTTGATGACATGCCGCTTATCCCCAAGACGCTGCTGGAGGAAAACCAAACATCGGTGGAACTGGTTAGATTTAGGAACCCATCACCTATCATTCTGGAAGATGAATCTGAGACTCAGCTCCCAGAATACTTAGCCGATATTATTCAGAAAGTTGGTGGAGTTGTACTTAAAAAGCTGGATATTTCTATTCAACATCCACTTATAAAAAAATATGTGCATCCACCATTGCCAAGTGCTGTTTTACAAATAATGGAAAAAATGTCCTTACAGAAACTGTGCAATCAGGTTGCATCATTCCCGCCAACACATAAAGATGCTCTTAGGGCGTTCTTAGCTAGTTTGACCGATGCAACTGAAAAAGAGAGAAGAATTATTCAGGAATTGCAAATATTTAAAAAAATTGAAAAATCAGCCGATGAAAGTGTCCCCGCTTTTACTGGGCTAAAAGGTAGTAAGGTATTACACCACACTGCCAAAATCCCTCCTGGTCTAAGATTTTCGGTGCCAATAATTGACAGCAGCGATGAAGCTACTATTCGCTTAGCTAACCTGCTGAAATTAGACCAGCTAAAGAGCACAGATTGCTTGAAGTTTGTTATACAAGACATAAGAAATGATTTTTATTCGTACGAAGAAACAACACAGATAATGCAGTGGGTTCTTGAAAATCTGACTTTTCTGAAAAATGAGAATACAGATGTCATAGAATGGCTGACATCACTAAAATTTATTAGGATTTCACAGGAAAAGATGATGTCAGCAAATGATCTCTTTGATCCCGAGGTAGAACTCCTGCAAAATCTGTTTTATACTGAGGAAGAAATTTGCTTCCCCCCTGTTATTTTTACATCTTCAGATATTCTTCATTCTCTGAGACAAATAGGCTTAAAAAATGAGGCCGGTCTTGAGGAAAGTGATATTATGAGAGTGGCAAGTAAGGTTGAAAGTTTGAGCGCTGACCCTAACACCAATCATGATTTACTGTTAACAAAAGCTAGAACTCTCTTGATGATTTTGAACAAAAACCATACACTGCTTCACTCATCTGAAACAAAATCAGCGCTGAAAAAAATGAAGTGGATTCCTGCATGTAAGGAAAGACCTCCAAATTATCCAAGTTCCTTAGTTTGGAAAGGAGATCATTGTAATCTGTGTTCGCCACCAGAAATGTGTGATATATCTCATGCAATTTTAGTCGGTTCCTCAGTTCCTCTCGTGGAAAATGTGCTGCTGGATGTAGAAAAAGCCCTTGGCATCTCCACCAAGCCCAGCATAAAAGCAGTCCTAAAACATTTCAAGGTGGTGGTCGATTGGCATAGTTCTAAAACTTTCAGTGACGAGGACTATTACCAATTTCAGCATATCTTGCTTGAGATTTATGGATTTATGCATGATCATCTAGAAGAAGGCAAAGACGACTTTAAAGCCCTGAAATTTCCCTGGGTTTGGACGGGTAAAACGTTTTGTTCCCTCACACAAGCCGTAATAAAGGCAGTACCTGATCTTGATCTCCAGCCATACCTGCATTATGTACCAAAAACTATGGCGAAGTTTCACCAGTTGTTTAAAGGTTGTGGTTCAATCGAGGAGTTAACACCGGACCACGTTTCTATGGTAATTCAGAAGATATATCTAAAAAGTGAGCAGTCTCTCTCGGAACAAGAGAGTAAACAAAATCTTCACATTATGCTGAGCATCATAAGGTGGCTGTACAGCAACCAGATTCCCGCCAGCCTGCACACCCCCATGCCGCTCTACAGCGGCAAACTCCCCTACAAACTGGCGATGCGGCCGATCCACGAGTGCTGTTACTGCGATATCAAAGTCGATGACTTAAATGATCTGCTTGAAGATTCTGTGGAACCGATAATTCTGGTGCATGAAGACATACCAATGAAAACCGCCGAGTGGCTGAACGTCCCATGCCTTAGCACAAGACTAATTAATCCAGAAAATATGGGATTTGAGCAATCTGGGCAAAGAGAGCCTCTGACCGTAAGAATTAAAAACATTTTGGAAGAATACCCTTCCATTTCAGATATCTTTAAAGAGCTTCTTCAAAATGCTGATGACGCTAATGCAACGGAATGTAATTTCCTGATTGACATGAGAAGAAATATGGATATAAGAGAGAATCTTCTGGATCCAGGAATGGCGGCATGTCATGGTCCAGCTTTGTGGTCATTCAATAATTCCGAATTTTCTGACTCTGATTTCCTGAATATAACTCGATTAGGCGAGTCTTTAAAAAGGAGTGAAGTTGACAAAGTAGGAAAATTTGGACTGGGATTCAATTCTGTTTATCATATCACTGATGTTCCAATTATTTTGAGCCGGGAGTTCATGATTATGTTTGATCCCAATGTTAACCATATCAGTAAGCACATCAGAGATAAATCTAACCCTGGGATTAAAATCAACTGGAGTAAACAACAGAAGAGGCTGCGAAAATTTCCCAATCAGTTTAAGCCATTTATAGGAGTTTTTGGTTGCCAGCTACCACTGACGGTAGAATCTCCTTACAGCTACAAAGGAACTCTTTTCAGGCTGTCCTTCCGAACTCA
>NW_010422578.1:24375-24663 GCF_000710305.1 Buceros rhinoceros silvestris
TCAGCGAAGTCAGCAGCGCGTGTTACAATACAGCAGACATTTACTCTCTTGTGGATGAATTTAGCATTTGTGGGCATAGACTGATTATATTTGCTCAGAGTGTGAATTCGATGGTTTTGAAATACCTGAAAATTGAGGCAGAGGATCCCGGGGTGGCACAAGATGTTATCACCATCAAAAAAAATCTGTGCTCTTCCAAAGCCTTGACTGCACCAAATGTAAGTGTTCTAAAGGAGGCGGCTAAACTCATGAAGGTCTGTGGCAGCAGTAATAAAAAGCTTCCTGCTG
>NW_010422578.1:24763-33699 GCF_000710305.1 Buceros rhinoceros silvestris
CTGAAACACCGAAGTCTTCGTGTATCTTACAGATCGTGGTAGAAGAATTTCACCACGTATTTAGGCGGATTGCTGATTTACAGTCTCCGCTTTTCCGAGGTACGGAAGACGATCCAGCTTCTTTCTTTGAAATGGCAAAATCAGGACAGATGAAAAGATCAGCTGATGAGTTGCCACAGAAAACAGTAGATTCAACAACATGGCTTATATGTTCTTGCATGGACGTTGGAGATGCTTTAAAATTCTCATTACATGAGAGCGGGCGAAGACTAGGTCTTGTTCCCTGTGGTGGAGTGGGAGTGTTGCTGTCTGAAACCCAGGATCAAAAGTGGATTGTGAAACCTAATTGCAACACCATAGGTGAAGTATTCTGCTATTTACCTCTGCGAATTAAAACAGGCTTACCTCTTCATATAAACGGCTGCTTTGCGGTTACTTCAAATCGAAAAGAGATCTGGAAAACAGACACAAAAGGAAGATGGAATACAGTATTCATGAGGCACGTTATTGTAAAAGCCTACATAGAAGCGCTTTGTGTTCTGCGCGACATGGCAATCAACGGTGAGCTAGTTGACTACAGTTACTGTGCAGTGTGGCCAGATCCTGATTCAGTTCATGATGATTTTTCTGTTATTTGTCAAGGTTTTTACGAAGACATAGCTCATATGAAAAGCAAAGAAGGGATCAAAGTGTTTTCTGATGGTTTCTCCTGGGTTTCCATGAAGAATGTGAGGTTTTTAGATGACTCTATACTAAAACGACCAGATGTTGGACCATCTGCCTTTAAGATCTTTCTGAAGTACCTTAAAAAAACTGGATCCAAAAATCTGTGTGCTGTAGATCTCCCGTCCTGGGTAAAGACGGGATTTGAAGAAGCAGGCTGCAAATACATACTGTTGGAGAACACTTTCTCTGAGAAACAGTTCTTTTCTGAGGTATTTTTCCCTAATGTCCAGGAAATTGATGCAGAGCTGCGTGATCCGTTGATGCGCTATGTTCTCAATGAAAAAGTTGAGGAGTTCTCAGGAATTCTTCGTGTTACTCCATGTATTCCCTGTTCATTGGAAGGACATCCATTAGTTACACCGTCAAGACTGATCCATCCTGAAGGAAGAGTTGCAAAGTTGTATGATGCTGAAGATGGAAGATTTCCTTACGGCACCACTCAGGATTATCTTAACCCAGTTATTTTGGTTAAACTTGTTCAGTTGGGAATGGCTAAAGATGATATTTTATGGGAAGATCTGATAGAACGTGCAGAGTCCGTAGCCGAAGTTAACAAGATTGATCATGCTGCAGCTTGTCTCAGAAGCAGCGTTATTTTGAGTCTTATTGATGAAAAACTAAAATCCAGGGACCCTAGAGCTAAAGAATTTGCTGCAAAATGTCAAGCCATCCCTTTCCTCCCTTTCCTTAGCAAACCAGCAGGCTTCTCCCTGCACTGGAAAGGCAGCGATTTTCAGCCTGAAGCAATGTTTTCAGCAACTGATCTTTTTACTGCCGATCATCAAGATATCGTTTGCCTAATACAACCAATTCTTAATGAAAATTCCCACTCCTTCAAAGGTTGTGGTGCTTTGTCATTAGCCGTCAAAGAATTTTTGGGTTTACTGAAGAAACCAGCTGTTAATTTGGTCATTAATCAGCTAGAAGAAGTTGCAAAGTCATTTGACGGAATCACGTTATATCAAGAAAATATCACTAATGCTTGTTACAAATACCTGCACGAGGCAATGTTACAGGATGAATCAACACAAGCTATCGTAATTGAACAACTGACAAACTGTAGTTTTATTCTGGTTGAGAATGTGTATGTTGATCCAGCGAAAGTGTCTTTTCATTTGAATTTTGAAGCAGCGCCCTATCTCTATCAGTTGCCTAATAAATACAAAAATAGTTTCCGCGAGCTGTTTGAAAGTGTGGGTGTAAGACAGGCTTTTACAGTTGAAGATTTTGCTGTAGTTCTGGAATTAATAAATCAGGAAAGAGGGACCAAACAACTAACAGAAGACAACTTTCAGCTTTGCAGGAGAATAATTAGTGAAGGAATTTGGGGACTCATTAGAGAGAAGAAGCAGGAATTCTGTGAGAAAAAGTACGGTGAGATTTTATTACCTGATACTCGTCTCGCGCTTCTGCCTGCAAAATCATTGTGTTACAATGACTGTCCTTGGATTAAAGTTAAAGACACAACTGTGAAATACTGTCATGGTGATATTCCAAGAGAAGTCGCAGTAAAGCTTGGAGCAATACCAAAACGCCATAAAGCTTTGGAAAGATACGCATCCAATATCTGTTTTACTACCCTTGGAACGGAATTTGGCCAGAAAGAAAAACTGACGAGTAGAATTAAAAGCATCCTTAATGCCTACCCTTCAGAAAAAGAAATGCTGAAAGAGCTCCTTCAGAACGCAGATGATGCAAAAGCTACAGAGATCTGTTTCGTGTTTGATCCGAGACAGCATCCAGCTGATAGAATATTTGACGAGAAATGGGCGCCACTCCAGGGACCAGCACTGTGTGTTTACAACAATCAGCCTTTTACAGAAGATGATATTCGAGGAATTCAGAACCTTGGGAAAGGTACAAAAGTAGGAAATCCCTGTAAAACGGGACAGTATGGCATAGGTTTCAATTCAGTGTATCATATCACCGATTGCCCTTCTTTCATATCTGGCAATGATATACTTTGTATTTTTGATCCCCACGCTAGATACGCACCAGGTTCAACATCAACAAGCCCTGGCCGCATGTTTAGAGATTTAGATGCCGATTTCAGAACACAGTTCTCAGATGTACTGGACCTTTACTTAGGAGATCACTTCAAACTGGACAATTGCACAATGTTTAGGTTTCCTCTTCGAAATGGAGAAATGGCAAAATTGTCAGAAATTTCCTCCGTTCCGTGCTCAGATAGAATGGTCCAAAATCTTCTAGATAAGCTACGTACAGATGGAGCAGAACTCTTGATGTTCTTGAACCATATGGAGAAGATTTCTATTTGTGAGATAGAAAAAACAACAGGAGCACTGAATGTGTTGTATTCTGTACAAGGCAAAATCACGGACGGAGACAGACTGAAACGGAAGCAGTTCCACGCGTCTGTAATTGACAGCGTAACTAAAAAAAAGCAGCTCAGTGAAATCCCTGTGCAACAGATTACGTACACAATGGATACTGAAGACTCTGAAGGAAATCTTACCACGTGGTTGATTTGTAACAGGTCTGGCTTTTCCGCCATGGAGAAGGTGTCCAAAAGTGTGGTTTCAGCCCACAAGAATGAGGACATCACTCTTTTTCCACGCGGTGGGGTCGCAGCTTGCATTACTCATAATTACAAAAAGCCCCACAGAGCGTTCTGTTTCTTACCGCTGTCACTGGAAACGGGATTACCTTTTCACGTGAACGGACACTTCGCTCTGGATTCTGCAAGAAGAAATCTGTGGCGTGACGATAATGGTGTTGGAGTGAGAAGCGACTGGAATAGCAGCCTAATGACAGCGCTGATAGCACCGGCCTACGTTGAACTGCTGATTCAGCTGAAGAAACGGTATTTTCCAGGTACCGATCCTACGGTATCAGTGCTGCAGAACACACCGATTCATGCTGTGAAAGACACTTTAAAAAAATTTTTATCCTTTTTTCCAGTTAATAGACTTGATATTCAGCCAGACTGGTATTGTTTAGTGAAAGCAGTGTACACTTGCATTTATGAAGATCTGAAACGTCTTTTGCCTGTTATGCGAGCTCCAAATATTGATGGCTCTGATTTGCACTCTGCTGTTATCATCACGTGGGTTAACATGTCTACTGTGAACAAAGGCAGGCCATTCTTTGACAATTTACTGCAGGATGAATTGCAGCATCTCAAAAATACAGAGTACAACATCACAACGCGGAAGACAGTGGCTGAAAATGTTTACAGACTCAAGCATTTACTCCTGGAAATTGGATTTAATTTGGTCTATAACTGTGATGAAACTGCAAATCTTTACCACTGTTTGGTAGATGCGGATATTCCTGTCACCTATGTGACGCCTGCTGATGTCCGATTATTTTTGATGACATTTTCTTTTCCAGATTCTAATTGCCACATTGGAAAGTTACCCTGTCGTCTTCAGCAGACAAATCTGAAACTCTTCCATAGTCTCAAACTTCTGGTTGACTACTGTTTTAAAGATGCGGAAGAAAATGAAATCCAGATTGAGGGCTTGCCGCTCCTTATTACTCTTGACAACGTTTTGCAAATTTTTGATTCAAAGCGACCGAAGTTCTTAACAACGTACCATGAACTGATTGCATCGCGCAAGGATCTCTTTATGAACACTTTGTATTTGAGGTACAACAATATTTTACTTAGCAGTGAAGTTGCAAAAGTCTTTGATATCAGAAGCTTTGCTGAATTGTTATCCTCTGTGTTGCCCAGAGAATATAAAACCAGAAGTTGTATGAAATGGAAGGAAAACTTTGCAAGTGAATCTTGGCTTAAAAATGCCTGGCATTTTATTAGTGAGTCTATAAATATTAAGGAAGAGCAAGAAGACACACAGGCAAAATTCGATGATGTTGTTGAAACTCTGAAGGACTGGACTTTGCTCCCAGGTGTAAGGTTTACTGTCTCAGCTAATCATCTTGTTGTGCCGGAGTGCGATGTTTTGCTGCCCCTCAGCATTATGCATATAGCTGTTTTTCCAAACGCTCAGAGCGATAAAGTCTTTCACGCTTTAATGAAAACAGGCTGTATCCAGCTGGCATTGAACAAGATTTGCTCCAAAGACAGTGCTTTAGTTCCTTTGCTGTCGGGACGTACAGCCAATACAGATAATCCTTCAAGCATCCTGAAAGCCATACAGTATATGGTCCAGTCATCAACTTTCAGGACTGAAAAGTTAGCAGAAAGTGACTTCGAGGCTCTCTTAATGTACTTCAATTGCAATTTATGTCATTTGACATCTCAGGATGATATTAAGATTTTAAAGTCTCTTCCATGTTATAAATCAATAAGTGGTCGATACATCAGCATTTCAAAATACGGAACCTGTTATGTCCTCACGAAAAGCATCCCATCAGTAGAAGTAGACAGGTGGACACAGTCAACCTCATCAGCTTTTCTTGAAGAGAAAGTTCATTTGAAAGATTTGTATACAGTGCTTGGCTGCATCTCGGTGGATGATCTGGAAGTGTACTTGAAACATCTCTTGCCAAAAATTGAAAATCTGTCTTATGATGCGAAATTAGAACACTTGATCTACTTAAAGAGTAGGCTAACTAGCATCGAAGAAACTTCAGACATGAAAGAACAGCTGTTTGAAAAGCTTGAAAGCGTTTTGATCATTCATGATGCAAGCAACAGATTAAAACCTGCAAAATACTTTTATGACAGGACGGTAAAAGTCTTTGAGGTTATGCTTCATGAAAAATTCTTTATACCTCAAGAATTCTTTAAGAAACTAGAGCAACTTACAAAACCGAAAAATCAGGCTGCGTTCCTTCCATCATGGGTAACTTTTCTACGACATATCGGATTGAAATTCATCATTTCACAGCAACAGTTACTACAGTTTGCTAAGGAGATCAGCATGCGAGCGAATACAGAAAACTGGTCTAAAGAAACGCTGCAGAATACTGTTGATGTCCTCCTTCATCACATATTTCAAGAAAGAACTGACCTCTTGTCGGGAAATTTTCTGAAAGAACTGTCATTAATTCCTTTTCTGTGCCCCGAACGAGCTCCAGCAGAATTCGTTAGATTTCATCCTCAGTATCAAGAAGTTAACGGGACGCTTCCTCTTATACGATTCAACGGGGCACAGGTGAATCCTAAATTCAAACAGACCGATGTGTTGCAGTTGCTGTGGACTTCGTGTCCCATCCTTCCTGAGAAAGCAACACCTTTAAGCATCAAAGATCAAGAGGGAACCAGTCTTGGTGCACAAGAACAACTTGAGCAGGTTTTAACTATGTTGAATGTTAATTTGGACCCTCCCCTGGACAAAGTTATCAATAACTGCAGGAACATATGCAATATAACAACTCTGGATGAGGACATGGTGAAAACTAGGGCCAAAGTCCTAAGAAGCATTTATGAATTTCTTAGTACAGAGAAAAGAGAATTCCGCTTTCAGCTTCGAGGAGTTTCTTTTGTAATGGTGGAAGAAGGTTGGAAGCTCCTTAAGCCTGAAGAGGTGGTAATAAATCTTGAGTATGAATCTGATTTTAAACCTTATCTTTACAAACTTCCTTTGGAACTCGGTACTTTCCATCAGTTATTTAAACATTTGGGTACTGAAGATATTATTTCGACAAAGCAGTATGTGGAAGTTCTAGGTCGCATATTCAAGAGCTCGGAAGGCAAGCAGTTGGATCCCAATGAAATGCGCACGGTTAAAAGAGTGGTTTCTGGTCTGTTCAAAAGTCTTCAGAATGATTCTGTCAAGGTTAGGAATGACCTTGAGAACATGAGGGATTTCGCCCTTTATCTCCCCAGCCAGGACGGCAGGTTGGTAAAGTCCAGTATTTTAGTTTTTGATGATGCACCCCACTACAAAAGCAGAATCCAGGGTAACATTGGTGTGCAAATGCTGGTTGATCTTAGCCAGTGTTACTTAGGCAAAGACCACGGTTTTCACACCAAACTGATAATGTTATTCCCTCAGAAGCTGAGGCCTCGCCTACTTAGCAGTATTCTTGAAGAACAGCTGGATGAAGAATCTCCCAAAATCTGTCAGTTTGGAGCATTATGTTCTTTGCAGGGAAGGTTACAGTTACTGTTGTCTTCAGAGCAGTTCATCACGGGACTCATCAGGATTATGAAGCATGAAAACGACAACGCCTTTTTAGCTAACGAAGAAAAAGCAATAAGACTTTGCAAAGCTTTGCGAGAAGGTTTGAAAGTTTCCTGTTTTGAGAAGTTACAAACTACATTAAGAGTTAAAGGTTTCGCTCCGATCCCCCACAGCAAAAGTGAAACCTTTGCCTTCCTGAAGAGATATGGAAACGCAGTAATACTGCTTTACATTCAGCATTCTGACAGCAAAGACATCAATTTCCTGTTGGCATTAGCAATGACCTTAAAATCTGCAACCGACAACCTGATTTCGGACACCTCCTATTTAATTGCCATGCTGGGTTGTAACGATATTTACCGGATTGGTGAGAAGCTTGACAGTTTAGGAGTGAAATACGACTCCTCCGAGCCATCAAAACTTGAGCTGCCAACACCAGGCACTCCTATACCAGCTGAAATTCACTACACCCTTCTTATGGATCCGATGAATGTGTTTTATCCTGGTGAATATGTTGGGTACCTCGTTGATGCTGAAGGGGGTGATATATATGGATCGTATCAACCAACTTACACCTATGCCATCATCGTGCAGGAAGTAGAAAGAGAAGATGATGAAAGCCACAGTTTTCTAGGGAAGATTTACCAGATTGACATTGGATATAGTGAATATAAAATAGTGAGCTCTCTTGACTTGTACAAGTTTTCAAGACCAGAGGAAAGTTCTCAAAGCAGGGATAGCGCACCTTCTACCCCAACCAGTCCTACAGAATTTCCAGCACATGGACCGAGGATGATTCCGCCTCTCTTCACTGGTAGAGAGAGCCACAAAACAATGTCCTCAAAACATCACTCCCCCAAAAAGATAAAGTCAGCCTCGTTGCCAGAAATACTAAGAGAAGTGACATCTGTGATTGAACAGGCTTGGAAGCTTCCAGAATCTGAAAGAAAAAAGATTATTCGGAGGCTGTATCTTAAATGGCATCCAGATAAAAATGCAGAGAATCTTGAAATAGCTAATGAAGTTTTCAAACATTTGCAGAATGAGATTAACAGGCTAGAAAAGCAGGCCTTTATGGATCAAAATACGGACAGAGCCTCGAGAAGACCATTTTCGTCCTCTGCTTCTCGATTCCAGTCAGACAAATTTTCATTTCAGAGGTTTTATACTTCATGGAATCAGGAAGCAACAAGCCACAAATCTGAAAGGCAACAGTACACAGAAAAGTGCCCACCTTCCACGGGGCCATCTCAGTCGCAACGCTTTTTCGTCCCACCTACGTTTAGGTCTGTGGGCAATCCTGTAGAGGCACGTCGATGGCTTAGGCAGGCTCGAGCTAACTTTTCAGCTGCAAGAAATGACCTTCATAAAAACGCCAACGAATGGGTGTGCTTCAAATGCTACCTTTCTACTAAACTGGCCTTGATTGCCGCTGACTACGCTGTGAAGGGCAAGTCGGACAAAGACGTCAAACCAGCAGCCCTTGCACAAAAAATAGAGGAATACAGCCAGCAGCTGGAAGGGCTCACAAATGATGTTCAGACGTTGGAAGCTTATGGAGTAGATAGCTTAAAAACTAGGTATCCTGACCTACTTCCCTTCCCCCAGATCCCCAATGATAGATTTACTTCAGAAGTTGCCATGAGAGTGATGGAATGTACTGCTTGTATCATCATAAAACTTGAAAACTTTATACAACAAAAACTGTAAGCGATTTGAAGAGGGTAGGGTGCTGTTCTGTCCAGATCCCATCGTGAGCTGGGATACCCGTGCGACTGTGCAGGTTACAGAACACCCAGGAGGTGGCACGTTGCCAAGCAGCTTAGAAGCCTAGTGCACAAAGGTGGATGGTACTGAAGTACCTAGAGTTGAAATTTCTGTAAACGGGATTTTTTTTTTTTGTAACTGAGCCTGCTGTATAAGCAAACTGTAAAACAGTATTTTAAAAAACTTTGCAAGGAAACTGAGCTGCAAAAATGAGCTGTATGTACAATATTGTGATCAATTGGCATATTACTGAACGGCACTTTATATAACCAAAGCGTAGCTTTCTGTTAGCTGAAGCCTGTGATTACGACTCCTCGTTAGATTTTATTTCATCTAGAACAGTCTTTCCAAAATGGTAATGTCAGGTTTTGGTGTACTGCTCTT
>NW_010422578.1:33783-44717 GCF_000710305.1 Buceros rhinoceros silvestris
CTTCCGACTGGACACACAGCCAACGGGAGATGGGATGGAAGTGGGAGTCACTTTGGAGGGATTGCTCCGAGGCTTTTCTGGATCGTCTTCTGTGGACACTCATAATAATACTCTTATCAGCTGGATCTGATTATGAATTTGCTGCAGCATCACATTGTGAACATTTAAAGGGTAGTTTAGTACCTGTGAACTGTTACAGTTATTTTATTGCTGCATAATGATACTTGATTTAACATGTAACTTCACGTCATGCATTGATTGCATTTCCTTTGCTATAAAATAATTACGTATTTAATTTACTTCCTTTTTCTAGAGCCTGTCAATCTTTTGTTTAATGAAAAATGCATGTGGATGATATAAAATCAGTGAACATTATTATATGGTGTTCTATGATTTTTTTTTAACAACAAAACCTCGGTTTCCAGATGTCTGAATGCTTGAGGTTTGGTTTTAGTTTGTTTTTTTTCTTTTTCTGGTGTGTCTGTACATATATATATATTTTTCCACAAAGAAACATTGATAAGAGTACAGTCCAGTAACCCCTTTATGGTGTACACTGAGCACTGGGTTTTGTTACATGTTTAAAGGTGCTGCAATGTAATGCTCTTTTTATTTTGTCGTTCACTACAGCCCTAGAGAAGTCTGATTTTTAGTTCACACTGTTACAGTTTGTAATACTTTTGGTAATGTCATGCAATGTGTTTAGCGTTAGTTATTTGTAAAAAAAAAAAAAAAAAATTAAAAATATATGGAGGATAATGCTCCAAGGAGGGATTTTTCTTTGCTGGATCAGCCACGTTTACCATAAACGTTTTCCAGAGACATGCTATTACAATTGTTTACTTGACAGCACAGTGGAACTGTACTTTAATTTACAGAATACAAAGGAAAATAAACAACAGCGATCTTGCAGGGCTGATACAGCCGCAATAGTGTTATAATCCAAAAATAAAAAATAGCGATGAGGCTTCTTCTGTTTTGTGCAAAGTACAAAGGGCTTGTTCTCTTCTGAAAAATCTTGCACATCGTAGTGCGAAGAAATGTGGTGTTTGAAAAACGAGACTGCTCCTGATTGCAAAGCCCTGTTATTATTTCTGCTATTAAATATCAAGTGCCATAATTTTAATAAAGAAAAATGCAAACATGTATTTCCGTCTGATGTGTTCCGGTTTCATGAAGGAGACTAAATTTACCTATTATTTCACGCTTTCTTCTATCTAGGTAAATTCATGGTCTCTTTTCAATTCATTCAAAATCATTGTACAAATATTACAATACTACTAAAAAGGAAAAATGCTTTTTTCTTGTAATGACAAATGTTTGCAGTTTTCTCAAAGAAATTGTACAATTTGCTGATTTTTTTTTCAATAAATAGCATGTACATAAAACACAAATCCTGGTGTGCCATGAAATCATTCAGCTTAGTTAATTCCCTGAGTTTAAAAGAAATTCCTTTGTGGCTCCTGCTTTGTGCGTTAGGTCAGGGGAGGAGTATCCAGGGTAAGCAATATCCTGCTCTTGTGTTTTCCCGTTTAAACGGAGCTAAACCATCCGGTAGCAGAGGAACAGTATGACCATTTTCCTGTTTTTAAGTGAGATCTCGAGGAAGGAAATCTTTTAAGCATGTAATTGTGTTTTGTAAGCAGCTTATGTTGCCTTTCCAGTATCGACATGAACCGTTTAACTGGCTGTGCAGAACTACTAAGCTGATTCTGTTCTGTTTTTCTTTCGTTTATTTTGTATATATTGTGGAGTGCTGATGCTGTCAAAGGGAATGGTCTCAGTTCTTAGGAAGGTAATGATCTGGTTCTTGCTAAACCAAGAAAACCTGAATGACACAGAATAATGCATTTCACATGAGTTCACGAGAGAAAATGTCTTTGCAGCCAGGTGTACGTCCTAGTTATCTTCCTCAGGTACCAGGAGTGTGTCTAGGGAAGCCGCTTCGGTGTCTTGTCTCCCAGGATAGTAGCTGTGAGGTTCAGCAAAGAGCAGTGTTACGGGGAACCGATTTAACTGTACATTTAGGAGCTTAAATCTAAGGCATTGCAGTCGTAACAAGCCTTGGCAGGTTTGTTGCTAATCTTGTGCAAGCTGTAGAAGTTTTCCTCTCAAGCAATGGCATTAGCACCTATTCTAAAAACCCCCGGTCACTTCCCTCAGCAATTAGTAACAAGAAAAAGAGGTGGGTTGTTGTTGTTGTTGTTTTTCCTAAGGAAATAGATCTTTGTGTAGCCAACTACCAAGAGAAAAACAAATGGTTTGTTGTATAAAGAAAAGGGTTTGCAACATTCATACTCAAATCATCATCAAAACAAAGTTCCTGCGGTGGTTGAAAACTAGGACCTGAGAACTGTTAGTATAAGGGTTGCTTTCACTGGTACTTGGGTTCCTTTGAACGAGGCTGTAATAAACGCTACCGCGGTTGCTCCAGTTACAGCACGGGAGGGTGGTGCCAATGGGGAGATTCGCCGTTGCTGGATCTGACCGCTTCTGAGGATGGCTGGACTGGTACGGTGGAACTCAGGCAGAAGTAATACTTCAAAGCCAGTTAAACTCGACAGCCAAAGTAGACGTCTCCATCTGAAGAACTCGCCTTTCTGAAACATGGAGGAGTGTGCCAGTGAGATTTTGATCAAAACTGGTTTGTCCGTCCTTTGTTTGCTGCCTGGGTGATTAATTCAAGAGCACTGGCATAACTTTTTGCTTACTTTCACCGACTAGATGAAGACCTTTCACCTTCTAGATGACGAATAAAGGAATTCTAGGTGTCCAATGAAGCCTAATTGTAAAGCATTTTCTAAATTCTGGAACATCCATTTTTAGTTGGGGCCAAGATTTTTGTTCATATTTTTCGACAGTGCACATTTCATATTCTTAGAGTATTAAGAAGATGATTTTGTTTTAAAAATGAAAACATTGATTTAAGCTGTGTTTCATTTGAACACGAAAGGAGAAGCAGACTTTTCAAAAGGTATAAAGTTTATTCAAGAACTCAGTATTCAGTTAATTCTTGCAATTTCCTTTTGCATAAAGCTATACAAAGATACACAGAGTCGATACCAAGGGACTGTGAAACAGAGACAGAGGGTTGTGTTTGGGCAATCACCAGTAAAGTTTTACCACCACTTTGATATTTTTACTTTTTTTCCAATGCGTAACAATCCCACCCAGTTACAAGAACTGCTGCAAATAATTCTTTCTGAGGGAAAAAAATGTGCAGACAATACGGTTCACTAAACTAGGCAGTGTATTTTTTTCCTTCTCCACTGGGATAACACTAGAGAAGTGCATCCTCTCCCTTCCGGTGCCGTAATTTTCTGTTAATCTGTAGTTATTTACCGAAGTTTGATTCAAGTCAAAACAATAATATTGAAGTGTTAAAGAGAGAGATGGAAAGACATCCACATGGCGATAGCAGAAAAGATCGTTTAATGGTGTATGAACTCTGTTGAGGTTAACAATTCAGAGTACAGCATCCACGCGTACATTGTGGTAATTTTAGCATTAAACATTCTTCCTCCACTAACCGCACCTAAAAGAAAAAAGCCCCAAAATGTTCTTCAGTGACAAGAAGTTGCCATCCCTGCACAACTTATATAATGCACTACTTACTTATATAATGCAACTATACTTTCAATGTCAATTTTGTGGCATAAAGTAGAGAAAAATGAAATTTAAGCAATGAAGAGGGGCAGGTTGGTGGTTTGGATGATGGTGGAGCTGAGGGTATAGCAGAGCTGCTTCGTGTTCTGTTCTGCTCGGAACCCACCTCTGAACTGAGGCCAGTCCAGAAGGTTTGTCTCACAAGAAAGGCAGTAGGTAACTGGAAAAGTTAAGTGGCTGGAAAAGGCAGTGGCTAACTGGGGTTCCATAATACTTGGTAGTGTCACTAGCCTGGGAACTCGCCACTGATTTTCACAGCTACCTGCCACAGCTTTTAAAAACGTTAACTAAACCAGAGCAGTGTAAGAAGCTGCAACTGAAGTGGCTTCCCAACACCCCGTGCTTGGAGGGGCTTGGTCACTCCTGTGGTACAGGGAAAGCTGGATTCGACCCATCGCTCTGCATTAACTGGCAAATCCACGTGAAAATGTGCCTTCAAAACCAAAGCTGAAAATGCGTAACTTAAAATGCCGCGTTTGCACTGCCAGCAGAACAGGCAGACGGTCACTGGTACTTACCACTGTGTCCGGCTAGCACTGAGGGAGAGATGAGGTGAACGAGCAGTACTGTACCGCATGACAGCGGGCGTACGCTGCTGGTGTCAGACACACCGCTACGGTGAGCATTCAAATGCCGTTGACACTAGAGTGGCTGGAGGCTCTCAGGCCTGCGGTGCTGGTTTTGCTGTTACACCACATCCATAACAGACGTGACAGCCCTCCAGGGTACTTGTAGCAGCAGTTTTTAGGTGTCTGGCACATGCAGTGGAATTTGCTGTCCTTTATTTTAACACTCATACGTTCTATCCAATGAATAAGCCAAGTCTGCTCATAATTTGGTTGGCAAAGGCTTGCACACACAGCTGGAACCACCTAAACTGGCTTTAAAGGAATGCTGGAGACAGACTTCTGTTAAAGTTTGCCTCAGCTGAGGGCTTAGCTGTGGAGAGCACGAGCTGAGAGATGCAGAGATACAGTTGAAAAGTAGAGAGAGATATATATATATATTTTTTTTTTCCCCTCTCTTTAAGGCCAGCAGCCCTGGACTCACTCCTGAAGGTAGACATCTAAGCCCAGGAAAAGGGAATCTCAGAAATGGAAGATGTTGGAAGAAGCTTCCTGCTTCTCCCAACTTCGGGAATACGTTAGCAATCAGAGCACTCTCCACGTAACACGGAAGACCTTGATTCACTTGCCTCCTTTGCCTGAAGGGACCCAAAAGCTCAGCTTAAGCATGTCTCCTACTTTTCCTATCAAAGCTCTTCCAGTCTGCAGGAGTTGCTGAGGGCTCCGCCCCGCTAACGAAGGGCAATCTCTGTACTGCACATCAGCCTCCTGGACAAATTACGGAGGCAGCCCTTGAGGCAGGGCTCACCCAGTGCTTCACCACGATAACAGCGGATACCATTAACCAGGGGCTCTTCCTCAGCTTGGTCTTTTGTGGGTGTCTGGGATCGTAACTTGAGTGTTGGGTTTCTTCGCTTGCCCACCACAGCTAAGTAGCGAGTTTACAACACGCAGAGTCTCAGTAGTTCTTTTGTTCTGATTCTCGTGTTTTAAAGCTGACGGTTCTTTTTCCTAAAGGATGGACATTCTGTTGTTTAATAACAACCATGGGTTAACATCCTTCTGTAAATAGACACCAAGGCACTATGTGATAGCAGCTGCTACCTGGGTAGTAACATCATCAAGTATAAACAGGGCCACAGGAATTACAACCCCGCGAGGTTTAAGCCACAGCCCGTTAAATACAAACCCTGCCACCCACAGGTGTGCGAACAATTTATTTGTGCTCAGTGCGACACTGTACAGGGGAATGGTCTGCAGTTGTGTTTCTCTACACGGTCAATAAGTGGTCTGTCAACTCCAGTGAGCATTTTATTTTGTATCCCAAGGGCTAACGTGAAAATAATAGAGACTAATTTTACCCTCTCCATTTGCGGTGGGGTCCCACTCTGACAGGATCAGAAATACCAGTCAGCAGCTGCAGATGGAACTGAAATAGTCACCCTAACTGAATCCCGGGGGCTGCAATGAAGGAATTCTCTTCCCCCTGCCCAGACAGCTCCTTGTGTCAGACAATCTGGAGCCATGTTTTTTTTTTTTTTTTTACTAGTTCAGCTGGCAGAGCAAATTACCTTGTGGAATTAGCATGTCCTAAAATAGAAAAGGGTTTAAATGCGTATGATGGTGCAGGCAGTACAACAAACTATTGCTATTATAAAATACACTGACGTATTTCTGTTGTACAAGTGGTCAAAGCTGAGATGTACACAGGGAGGTGTACAGGGCTCCTGGAGCTGCTCGTACTAGTAATTTTTGTATGAATCTCAGTGATAAGCAAATCAGCACATGTGGCCAAATTAAAATAAAAAGCTATTAGCAAATTAATACCTCTTACACAGAACTTAGACAAATGCCACCTTTTTCATATCTTGTGTTATTGCAAGAACAAAATTGCATAGACCATTTGCTGGCACTTTCTGAAGTCTCCAAACAATGCTTTGTCTTAGCAAATAGTTCAAGTAGTTCCCTCCATTTAATTTCACCCACTAATGCAGTAAGCGTTCACACATAGTGAGAGAAAACCCCCACAGAGCTCAGGAAAATTAACCACGACATAATCATCTGACTAAGTAGTAGTTCAGCAAGGAAACACATTCCTCCTTCTTCTTTTTCTATGCTCTCTGTAAGGCTGTTTTCAAAGGGGTACCGACAGAACGTGTCATTTGATTGAAGTCCTTCTGAAGCTGAAATGTCATTTGTGCTCTTCTTCCCTTTTCACCCTGTAGTCCAGAATCGTAGATACAGATCTGTTTTCTAAACTGAAGTGCTTTGTTTTTAAAATGCTGAGAATTCTGCTTTTGGTAGTGTTCTTTTTAGCAATCATACAAAACTCAGCCTAGTAAGGGGATGCGCCGCCTTTCCTGGTGCCTCACTGGCAGACACGGCTGTATTCCTGGCAAGTGGAGCCCACGCCGGCCACTGACAAGTAGAGCTTTCCGTCCGGACACACGCAGATTTCGTAGAGCCCCTGAGAAATACTGGATCCACCCCTTGTCCCCTCGGGCAGTTTGGGTAGTCGCACAGTTTCAGCATCGAGCAAAAGCTGCATGGGAGAGAGCAGGACGAATGGGCTCGTTACAGACCGTACGGTGACAGCGTGCCATGAAACAACCCGGCTTTGTGCTGGCAGTGGTGTAAGCAGAGCTGTCCTCCCAGGTTTGTTACACAGAGAGCTGCTCTGAGAGCCAGGCTGCTGGCAGACACTGGCGCACGGGAGAGCCATCAGCCGCTGCCCGTTCCCTTCCTTAGCAGGAACCTCATGAAGCGCCCCGAGGCCAAGGGCAAGGTCCAGCACCTGCATCGGGGCAATCCCAAACGTGGACGCAGACTGGGAGATGAGAGGATTGAGAGCAGCCTTGTGGAGAAGGACTTGAGGGTACTGGTGGGTGGAAAGCTGAGTATGAGCCAGCAACGTGCGCTCGCAGCCCAGAAAGCCAACTGTATCCTGGGCTGCCTCTAAAGAATCATGGCCAGCAGGTCGAGGGAGGTGATGCTGCCCCTCTGTTCTGCTCTCGTGAGACCCCACCTGCAACACGGGGTTCGGCTCCGGGACCCCCTTGCATAAGAAAGATACGGACCTTCATGGGCATGTCCAGGTGAGAGACACAAAGATGATGAAGGGCTGGAGCACCCCTGCTAGGGGACCGGCTGAGTGAGAGAGCTGGAGTTACTCCGCATGGAGAAAAGAAGGCTCCAGGGAGACTTTACAGCAGCCTTTCCGTACTGAAAGGGGCCTACAGAAAAGATGGGGGGGACTCTTTATCAGGGAGTGTAGTGGTAGGACGAGGGGTAACAGTTTTAAACTGAAAGAGGGTAGATTTAAGATCAGATGTAAGGAAGAAACTCTTGACTGTGAGGGTGGTGGCACTGCAACGGGCTGCCCAGGGAAGGTGTGGGTGCCCCATCCCTGGCAATGTTCAAGGCCAGGCTGGATGGGGCTTTGAGCGACCTGCTCTGGTGGAAGGTCCCTGCCCATGACAGGGGGGATGGAACTAGGTGATCTTTAAGGTCCCTTCAAGCCCAAACCGTTCTATGATTCTCTGCTGAGAGACACGGCCCCTGCCCGTACCCTGACCAGAGGGGCACGGGCACTGCTGCTGCTGCGGGACCCAGGTCCAGCCTGGCCTGAGCACTCACGGCAGCTGGCTGAGGCTGGACACACAGGCTGGCCTGGAGCTCCTCTGTGGAAGAAGTGACACTGTACAGCCTCGAAGAGGTGATCGATAGGCTGCTGCATGTCGCATGCTATTGCTAACGGGGCAGTTCTTAACGATGTCTGCAGAGCTTCACTCCTCAATTTAGGAACTCTGGGGCTGGGTGTCTTCTTCTGGGCCCAGGACTCTGCTGGAGTGCCTGGGGATCACCGTGCTAGCGGGGAGCTGAGCGCCGTGAGGAAGCATTTCTCTACGGCAATACGACATTACGTCACGTGGTAGTAGTATTTAATCTGACCCATAATTAAAAGACTTATTACTGGCACCATTAATGTTAATATCCCGTCTCCTAAAATCTGAGGGATTAAATGACCAGAACTTGAAAAAAGACTTGAGGTTATTAGATATATTTAGACAGCGAGATCAGCCGGTGTTACGGAAGGGGAAGGGCTTGTACTCACCACACCATCGCTGCTGTGCAGTTTGATGTCCATCTGGGAAAGAGCTTCAATATTCCCCGCTTGTGCTTTGATGTTAATTCCTCGCGGTGCATCCATGCTCAAAGATCGGGTCGGTGATTCCAGCCTGAAAGCAGGAGCAGCAAATCTGACAGTAGCACATTCTCACGTTCCTTTATTTTTGAAATATAAGTAAACTTTGAACAAACACTTGAAGGATCTCGCCTGAAGGAAAAGATGCAGCTTCATTTTTCTTCAGACAGATTTGAAAAAGGAGGTAACTATTTAAATAATGTAAAAAATAATGTAATAATGGCATCTGAAACCTAAAAATCAGTAACTTCATTTGAAAAAAAAATTATGCAATGTAACAGAAAGTTGCAGCCCCTCCAGTGCCACAAGATGGCAGGAACACACCATGTTAGCTGAGCAATCGCCTCTGGCCAGCTGGGCAGCATTCGTGATTCTGATTTTCCAGAGATAAGTCTTTGTTTCTTCATTTCCACAGTAAGCAGCAGGGATAGAAGGACTAAGTAAAAATCATAACGAGGAAAGAAAACGCCGAGGAACAAGCTCGTGATGCTATTGCTTCTTTAGACATGACCTAGAACTGCTGCGGCTGGAGGCACCGGCACCACCGCAGCAGCGGGGCTGATGCCTCCGGGGGTTTGTTCCTGAGTATCGGCTCCCCCTTCCTGATGACACCGGCCTGATTTTTAACTATCAGCCCCGCAAACAGGTGCATATTAAGGCTATTAAGGCAGGTGAATATTAAGGCTTGAGGAAATGAATCGACCGCTGGTCCCAGCATTGATGGGACTTTTTTACGTGGTAACCCATGTTACCCTTCCCATTCCGTAGGTGCCCTGGACACGTATGAGATGACGTGGGCTTCACCCGTCATGCAGGACTCGGACCTGTGGCCCCGTTCCCAGGCCTGCACGTGTTCGCCCCTCGCGTCCTCGGGAAATGCCGGAGCGAGTGTGTGTGTACGTGGGGGGTGTCTGTGTGCGTGCACACGTGTGTGTGCACACGTGCTCCCGGCAGATGCTGCGTTGGCTCCATGCACACTCAACAGCTGCCGATCGGGACGAGCGTGGGCTGTGCCCCAGCAGGTCCTGTAGCAGGCGTGGGTCAGGGAGTGAGCCTAGGTGCTGCCTGCCCGTCACAGGCTAGAGGGATGACGGGATTTTGCACACAGTCCCGACGCAGCTGTCTGATGGGTTTCATTTACTCAGACTGCTTCAGCTCTTTTCTTTTCTGCAGTTTCTTCATTAAAATCAGAATTTGAAAGAAGTCAGTTTGTGCTCGTGAGAAACTTCAGTTGTGTCTTAGAACTCTGAGGAAGCTAAATCCAGCTGGTATCTTAAAACCCAAACCCATGATATCTGAGCACAGTCAAGCCACTGAAACTCCGTCTTTTATCCCCAAACCTGACAATGACTCAGGCAATATTGGCTTATCGCTGCTGGACAGAGGGAGCAGAAGAATCTACTTTCTTTGATCTTCAAAGGTCCCTTCCAACCCAAACCTCTCTATGACTCCGTGTTTCTGTGATCTGCCTCTCCCTGGCATCTCCTGGGTTAGTCATCGGCCATTAGTTTAAACTCCAGACTGACAATTTAAATTCCTAACAGTGCCTCATGGTTCCATACCGGGTCCGTATCCATAAAATACTTTGATGCCTTATTCCATGACTCCGAGATGGCACAAATGTTCGTCACGACCATGCTGACTACAAGGGCACAGGCGCGAGTCCGCTCTGCGTCAGACACCTAACGCAGCATTAGCGATCTTTGGGGAGCGGGGTGTGTGATTTAACGTCTTTTCTATGACTTAACTTTAGATTCTCAGATTTACACTTTCATGAAATGGCAACTCAGTTTTCCCCGAGTGATTTACACGGGAGGTCTGCTTCACTGGAATATGTTTTTCAATGCACATTCTTATGCACTATATAGTGAAAAATTAATGAAAGTTTGTATTTTCAATATCTAAAATTTAATATATTTTCATAAGGTAGTGTCGAGGTAGTTGAATAGAACTGTTGCTGTAGTTTGTTCTAGTAAAAGGCCATAAACATTGAAATAGCGTGTAGTGTTTGTAAAGTATTTCAGCTGTGTTCGTAATCTCTATGTAGGCATAAATTTTTATCTTGAATCTCTATTGAATATTACAAGAGGCAGACCGGAACAGATTTCGAAGAGCGTATCAGACCTGTAGTTTGAAAAGCAATCAAACACCAGAGAAATATTTCTTACTTTCTATGAAAATTAATGCTGGCAAGAAGCCTACTGACTTCGGAAGCATTTACAGATTTATGATATGACTTACATATAATTTAAATTACATGGCAGAATTACATTTGCTACATTAATCACAATCATAAGTTTCTGCTGTTTATACAGGTCCTATTTCTAGATTAACTAATTAAGGCAGTCACTGGAGCTCCCTGGGAATGGGAACTGCAGTGAAGCTTACGCAGTGATTTTAAAGCCTCCTGGAACACCAGAGGATATGTGTGAGATTTCTGCGAAGGCAACACTCGGTAACACCGACGGCGTATTTCTTCACACAGCATCCAGCGGTTC
>NW_010422578.1:44785-47480 GCF_000710305.1 Buceros rhinoceros silvestris
AGTGTGCCCAGCCTAGGATGTCAAGGCCAGATGTGCTAGAAGGGGAAGAGGCACCTAGTGTAGAAATGATGTGACTGAGTTGAACCTCGACTTTGAACGTCCTTTCTCAGGCCCCACTTGGTCCTGAAGACACGTGACTTCCTCAGCCCCTTAGACATTGACCTTAAAGTCACCTAAAACCCGCCAGAGGTCCTGGACCTGAGGCGTTTCGAGTTTGTCACTGGCAAGCAGGTTTGGGCTCTCCTGTCTGCCCC
Organism: Buceros rhinoceros silvestris; assembly: GCF_000710305.1. Classification (NCBI taxonomy): domain Eukaryota; kingdom Metazoa; phylum Chordata; class Aves; order Bucerotiformes; family Bucerotidae; genus Buceros; species Buceros rhinoceros. The sequence goes on from NW_010422578.1 coordinate 45,040, forward strand.
AGCCAAAGAGCTGAGCGATGGAGAGTCCTGCAGGAACTCAGGGCGTCTCGGGAAGGTAGGAGCAGAGCACTGCAGTTACCAACACTGGTGGGGTTTTAAATAGACATTTACCATGCAAAATGGTCCAGTTTTCATCAGCAACCAGGGGATTTACTTAAAACAGGCAATGGGAGGAAGTTGCTCTGTGCTGCAAAGGGTTTGGATCAGTCACTCCGAAGATACACGTGTGTGCAGACAGCGGCTGGAAGTTTCAAGATCTGTTCCCTAGACAATGAAAAGAGGAAGAGTGTAGGATGTGTAAAACACTGCTGTGCATCCCTCAAAAGTCTTGGCAAAACAAGAATTCGGTTTGCTTGCAAATGGTGGAGGGTGCTTGGAGCCTAAGAGGACAGCATTTGATTATCTTAGAGTTTTGGGTCATTTTACAGTATTTGTTTGAATTCGGGCCGTAGAATGACGACAGAACATAGTGTTACCAGTCACTTTGTCTTCTTTAAAATTACAGGCGTATAAATTACATTTAACAGAATGGAGTGAGGATCTTCATCATCTAGAGGAATTAATCTATGTAATGTGCCCTCCTAAATGAGACATCTGTCACAGCCTGTATCTCATTTGGGAAGATGGATTGTGTACTTTTAAGTAGCTTCTAGGTACTGTGGTGGCTGCCAGGGGTCTATTAGCAATGGTGTGGTGCAAGAGGAATTGATCAGGACATCACAACATTTGATGCCAAGGACCTGACGCCCCCGGTAGAGGTGTCCTGAGGAGTACTCCGGGCTAGCTGCTGCCTGCCTCTGAAGACTGGACGCCCAGGAAGGTTGGAGCACATTAGGCATTCCCCAGGAGAGCACAGCTTTCAGGGTAATTTAATCTAACTGTCATCCTGTTCATGTTCCCCAGATAGTCCCACGATGAGAACCATGATGTGGGGAGCTCAGGCAGCTGGGAGATGTCCCTTAAAAGCACACTCCTAGTTTGAATTAAGACTCTCAGGCAGACATCTCCACAGAACGCGAAGCAATGGAACCGTACCCAGGCCCACCGGCAGAGCAGGCGTTTCGCCTCCTTCACCCTGAGCTCTGCAGCCACCTGGAGCTCTGCTGGCAAAGCCCAGGGAAACTGCCCAGGGTCAGCTCAGGAAAGGCAGGGAAGGGTGGGGAAGCAGCTGGTCCCTGATAACGTCTCACAGCTCTGTCACCAGCTGGATATCGATTCCTCTTTAAGTCCATTGCAACTAAAGCAACTGATTACAAGGAAGATAATATTTTTATCGCTGTCTTCTTACTTGTTGGTAAGACAGTTCCAGAAGTCAACTATACTGTCTTCCCTGGCTGCCAAGCAGATTTAGTGCTGAGGTGTCCAGGACGATTCAAGAAGCAGCGTGTGAAAGTCTTCCGGGGGAACCTGGACAGCATCCAGGCTCTGAATCTGAAACCATGCCGACAACCTAGAGACTTGGAGATTCCCACCTTCTCCTACAAGCACATTGCTGGCTAGTGGAGATACCAGCTCACCAGGAGTTGCTCAGCTGGCTGTTCAAGGAGGGTGTGAGGGAGACCGCCTGCTGTGGCGGTGGTAAGGAAGCAGCTGATAACACCTGGGCATGCTGCAGGAATATCGAACTCTTCTTCCATCCTGTTCCGGCAGGAGATGGAAGGATACTTTGCTGCTAAGAACCACAGTGCATTAGAAAACTGGTTTTAGTACTGCGGAAAGAGTACCATCATCTTCTGGAGACCAAGTTTCCTGCGGCAGTGTGGGGTGGCTTGACTCTTACAGCAGGACAGAGGAACAGCTTGCTCTTGTGAATTTGGGGAGTAGTTTATTCCTTCCTCTGGCCACTTTTTGTCCTTTCTGTCTTACGAGTCAGCATCTCTACCAAATTCAAGGGGGACGGAATTCCTTGGTGTGACTTTAGATAAAAGCTCCTCACGTGTATGCATTCCTCCCATCACCCACCTGAGGAAAACCAGGGTTACCGTAAGACGACTGGACCGAAGGATGCACGCGCCTCTCAAATTGTGCTGCACCCCACAGCTGGTGTGCCCATACGTATATACAGCTCACTAGGGGGTTTCTATCCCTCGCTGTTTGGTTAAAATAGCCTGATCGAATTTACCACACAGAGAAGATTTTATAAAATGTAAGCCTGGCACTGAAGTTACGGTAAACAATTTAGCAGCGTACACTGTATTAAATATTTGAGTTAACTGTGCTCTTGCAGCAGTAAAAGAGAAAGACCAAGGTATTTTAGCCTTGACTCAGCTTTACTTTAAAAAGGGTCTTCTTACACAGAAGAAAATGTCAAATACACTGGCCTTGTTTTACTTTATTTCGTATCAGATTAATTCACAGCAATATGTTTGTTTAGAACATTAAGAAGATATCGGTCTGCTGTTCACCTATACGGTGGTTTTTTTTTTTTTTTTTTTTTTTTT
>NW_010422578.1:47564-58074 GCF_000710305.1 Buceros rhinoceros silvestris
CCCTTCTAAATACTGAAAGAACTCAAGCTGGGTCCAGGCAGAACCCAAATGCTGGCTAGTTTATAATATTTTTTCATCAAAAGTTTTACCCAGCTTTCTGGTATTGACTTTTATGAGAGTTCATAAAATATACTCCCACTTCTCTAATATGCTCAGTCTTCTTCCCATAGTGCTTTAGTGTAATTACAATAAAAGGACCGATGCAAAAAGAAGGGCCAAGTATGTGTGTGTATATATATATATGTTAAGGTTTGATTTAAGAACATCAGATGCTGCTGGCACAGAACGAAACCAGCTTTTTCACAAAAAAGCACTCGTGTGCCTCCGGTGTGCAGAAGGGAGTCTTGCTATGAATGCCTGTCCCTGACGTTGGAAAGGTGAAAGGGGAAGAGAAATTAAATTAAGCTCCATGTCATGGAGCAGAGGCAGAATAGAAAAGGTAAGAAATGAAGGAAAAAAATGAGGAAAAAAAGGGGGAAAGGACAATCTTTAACCTGTCAAGGAACTAATGTCTTAGCCAAAAAACCAACCTAGGGGGTTCTGTGGGTTCTCTGCAGGTGTCTGCTTCCAGCCGTGCTTTTGGAATGCATGTTAACCTCTAAAAGACAGCCGGAGTCTATTGGCCTTTGGTCAGTCTGAAAGCACCGAACTCCCCGGCAGTGCAGCTGGAGAGGGTGAAGCACAGACAGCGCGCGCTGCTGCCCCAGGAAGAGGAGACGGCCGGCGTTCATCTACGGGCCAGCAGACAGAGCTGCAAACCCTGCTCTCTCCTTACGAGGAAGCTGCATTCCTGTTGACACGAGCTGAGCAACCAAACTGGAGCTGTCGAGGTGGACAGCGAGTGGCAGACACACACCAGTGCTGGCTGCCAGCTCCCAGCTCCCTGCTGGTTTGAGGTCGGGCAGGCGGGTAGGGTGATCAGGATGTAGCAAGAAGAGTGTGATGACCCAAAGCTACGGATCTTGGTGTTCTGCCTTGTGGCTTTTGGATGTTTACCAGCAGGCCCAAAGGCAAGGAAGGACAAAACAACTGGACTGAGACCTCGGTCTTGGAATACGCCTCATTTCTGTTTTGTTTTGTAAAAATATTTTCTTTGGAACGGCTCCTAAAATTACATCTTCTGGCAAACAGGAAAGATGAGTTTCACAGCATGTTCCAACAACCGTGTGTATCTTTAGGACACGGAAGTATCAGTATTCAACAATAAACGCTGACAGCTCTTACTGAATGCCAAAAATACAAAATACTAATGACTCACGAGACCTTCCTCCCTGATCGGGTTCTGCACAGCAATGGGAACACAGCGGTTCCTTAGTCAAGGAACTAATTCTGCACAAAACTGATCTGACATTACTGCTGTAAATCTTCCAAACGCTGACTGAGATTTCTTTCTACAATGTCCCATTTTACATCTTTTTTTACATTTTTTTGCATTTAAAGATGGGATAATTGCTCCCTCCCTGGATGATGTTGTCTTCCATATTTCTTCTGTTCACTTTGATACCAAGTCTGAGCTTCACTGAGTTCAACTCAGTGAACTATAATGACAAAGAATTGACTGAAACCCAGCATCTGTTTTCCCCTGTCAAGTCCATTAGTTGGTCAATAGTTATATTACATCATCCCAACTTCTGTAGCTTAGTTCAGAGGAACCATCCTCCAAGAGTGATTGCTCCTGGAGTTGCCTGCATTGGGTGAGGCTAATGCCAGTATCTACAGCTCCCTTACACTGAATCAAGTTAATCCACTATTTATGCCACAATAAAATGTAACATGCAAGCCAGTATATTTTAATGAATCAAAATTACATACATAAGAATTAATAAAAATGAAAAAAGGACTTGTTTGCAGTTCCCTCAAGTGCATCTGGTCATTTCATTACAGAGAAATTTACAGGAAAACTCACAGTAGCACAAGGTACAGCTTAATATTAGAACTGTACTTCCGCCTTCATTATGCCAAGAATAATACCTCTCCAAAATAAAGCTGCTGCGCCAGTCATAAAAAAGATCACCAGCATCTTGTGAAAATACAAAAAAAGATGTCTGATAATATCAGCAGAAAATAAAAAGGTACGATTAAATCCATGCTATGAAGGTGCCTCTTCAGATGCGAGTGTACACACAGAAGAACTGCAGTAAAGAAAAAATACTTGGCTGGACCGAAGCAGCTGTACCCAAACCACCTCATTTTTCTAGTAATTCTGAATTTTTAAAAAAAAAATCTTTAGTGGCGCTATGTTGCAATTTAGAGACTAAAATAACAGAGCAATTTTGTGTAATTTGATTTTAAAAGTCACTTTTCTCTTGACTCTGTTCTGCTTATTGCTTAAACACATTAATGAAAATGTCATTTTCAAAGGTCTATCATTCCGTCCCCAATCACTTGGGAAAGTCTCAAAACCTGCTGGGTTTTGCTGGCAGTTTGTAACATCTCTGACCTCTAAAAAATAGAGACAAATGCACATTGTAACGGACCGAAACATCCCAAATCCTTCAGTAACTGCGGAGCTTCTCTGAAATAATTACGCGAGGATGTAGTAGGCTCTGCTTTTTCTGGGAGCCTCCTTTCTCGGGACAATAATGTTCCTGACATTTACATACAGGTACTGACAGTCCGGAGGTGTGAAGCACCAGCAGTTGTTACAAGAGGGCTGCTAACAGTATGCCACGTATATAACATTGCTGCATGGTTCCATCTTAAAAAAAACCCATTCCGTTTGAAAAATAAAAATAAAAATACGATTAAGTTGACTGACTCTGAAATCTGTAATGTATTATCAAGGAAATATCTTTTTAAAAGCTGCTGTTATCTTTAAGCTAGATTTTCTGGAGGGCACGAAGCTGATTAGATTCCCCTCCCAGATGTCTGTGTCGGTAAGGGCTAGGAGCAGTTCAGTACTCGACCACTTCAGGGCTGAGCTCTCAGCTCTGGAGGGGAAAAACCCGGAGTGCTGAACCACTTCCAGTTCCTCTTTCTGCCAGCTCGTGGGAAGGAGCTGTCACTGTACAGGACACAGCTGGGATGCAGAGGAGCCACGCCGCAATGATAAAACCCTGTTGATACCAGTGGAGCTGATATTTAACGAGAAGCCGCTTGGTGGTGGACTGGAGAAATCAGGAAGTCAGATGGCAAATACTCACCACCTCAACTAAGCATGGCTCACCCACAGGGAATGCGTTTTCTAAAGCTAAAACAATCTTAAAGTGACCTCACAGAATCTTAAGCCACTGCAGTAATGGATTCTTAGACTCTTTGTGTGGTTTACATTAGACAATTTCTATCATTGGACAGCAATAAAATCATAATTAACCAGAGGGACAGGATGAGATGCCATCCAAAGGGAGCTGGACAAGCTCAAGAATTGGGCCCACGTGACCTTCACGAGGTCCTGTGCATGGGCCAGGGAAGCCCTTGGTATCAATACAGGCTGGAGGATGAAGGGATTGAGAGCAGCCCTGTGGGGAAAGCCTTGAGGGTACCAGTGGATGAAAGGCTGGACATGAGCTGCCAGTGTGCGCTCACAGCCCAGAAAGCCAACCGTATCCTGGGCTGCATCAAAAGAATCATGGCCAGCAGGTCGACGGAGGTGATTCTGCCCCTCCACTCCACTCTGGTACCTGAAGTAACGTGTCCAGCCCTGGAGTCCTCAGCACAAGGACATGGACCTGTTGGAGCGGGTCAGGAGGAGGGCCACAGAACTGGTCAGAAGGATGGAGTGCCCCTGCTATGAGGACAGGCTGGAGAAGAGAACGCTCCAGAGAGTCCTTACGGCAGCCCTTCAGTACTTAAAGGGAGCTTAAGGGAGCTTATAAAGAAGGTCGGGGACAGTCTTTTTAGTAATGCCTGTTGTGACAGGACAAGGGGTGATGGTTTTAAACCAAAAGAGGGAGATTTAGACTAGATATAAGGAAGACTTTTAAAGTGAGGCTGGGGAAGCACTGGCACAGGTTGCTGAGAGAGGCGGTAGATGCCCCATCCCTGGAAACACTCAGGATCAGGTTGGATGGGGGTCGGGGCAACCAGATCTAGTTGCAGAGGTCCCTGTTCACTGCAGGCAAGGGGGACTGGACTAGATGAGCTCTGAAGATCTGTTCCAACCCAAAACATTCTGGGATTCCATGATTAATCAAAATCTATGGATAAATTAATTGAGGCTGGTGAAGCACTGGCACAGGTTGCTGAGAGAGGCGGTAGATGCCCCATCCCTGGAAACACTCAGGATCAGGTTGGATGGGGGTCGGGGCAACCAGATCTAGTTGCAGAGGTCCCTGTTCACTGCAGGCAAGGGGGACTGGACTAGATGAGCTCTGAAGATCTGTTCCAACCCAAAACATTCTGGGATTCCATGATTAATCAAAATCTATGGATAAATTAATTTCTCCAGTTAAATTTATCCATTTATCCATGTTTACTCTTATATTTAAATGATGTTATCCATGGACTTACTACAATCCGATAACTCGGCTTGGACGTGGAGTCAAGTCTGTTATTTGCTCTACTGCCGAATCAGGGTGCCTAAATTTTAACTGTTGCAACATCAAAGCTGAAGAACCCAAGGTACCAAACTGGATTGTGTTCCCCTAATGACTTTTTTGATAAGAACTCATTGAAAAAAAAGCACAAAGAATATAATAGTTTCATCCTCTTTTCCGCTTTAGGCTGTGGGCAACCTGATGATCCAATATGAGAAGAAAAGAGAGATCGTGCTGTTTTGCTGATGCAAATTTGCAGATTTTTAAGCTTGAACAAGGGAGTATGTCGCAGGAAAAGGCTGGAGTTGAGTGGTGCAGACCAGTACAGAAAATCAGAAAATCCCTCAGAACCGGAACTGCTCAAGTCGGTGGAACAACCACAGAGGATAATGAATATACATGGAAATACAAGCGCGGGATGCTGATGCACAGTTATTAAGATGAGTGTAAAAGGGTCTGGATTTGATACAGAAGATATGCAGAATGTTTTGCAGAAAGAAGAGATTCAGAAAATTGACAGCAATGAAAATACTAAGGCTGTATTTTGGAATTCTCAAAGTCTTTAGTGAGTCTTCCGGATTTTTACCAACTTAGAAAGAAAAGACACTTCTTTTAGGTAAATATGAAAGTGTCATGACTTTCCTGAAAAGTAAAGTTCTTGCACGGCCTGGGACTCCAAGCTAATTATTAGCTTGGAAGGACTCATTACCTTGTGCCTGATATCAAACAAGAGCCAGTAATTGGCAGCATTTGCTAATCCTAGTTACAAGGTTATATAAATGATGATGAAAAATTTAGATGAATTTATGAAATCTAGGGTTACAAGTGGAAAAGCTTTACTCTGGGATTTTAACATTTCCCACCGCAGCGTGTGGCTTTGTTTCTTACGATGATTTTTCATTTCTTCAGAGCTGAACCAAATGTGGCATAGTCGCTAATGGCAAAATTCATCCAAAAAAAAAAAAAAGAGTTGCCTATAGTAAGGAGCACAGATAACCCTTCAAACCTTGAATGAACAGAGAGAAACAGGCACTACTAGAGCTTAATTCACCGGATCTAATGTAGACATCTCTGTTAGGATGGAAGGTAACATGCCCTAACAGCACCTATTGCCTTCCACCACGGGGCGACGTGATCTGATGGAGACAGCTACATCTAAAGGTCTGAAAGAGCGGAAACAATCCCCCCTGCACTGTCTGCCTGAGCAGCTGAGGCTGCCGGGGCCGTGCTCCAGGGACGGTCGTGTCTCTGCAATGGCATCCGCGTGGGTGGTTCATGGGAGGATCCCTTCCCTCTCCAGGGAATGAAGGAGTGAAGGTTTCTGCTTGCAGAGAGGGGGGAGTTTTAAACCTGGATGAGCATCTGAGGTGCTGCTTCTTAGTCGGGACACCCAGAGGTCCTCTTGGTTTGGACTCTTGTACGAACGCAGATGCAGGAGCGGAAAGGTGACCAGAAGTGTGTGCTGCCCGACCAGCTGAATCACGGGCATGAACCATGAAGAGTCATCTAGCATCAGCTGAAGTGCTAGGCAGGTACAGATGAGGGTTTTTTTGTTTGTTTGCTTTTGTTTTCTGAATCTGCTCCACACATACATGAAATATAGTTGATTTTTAAATAAATAAATCTATTGGTGTGGGTTTTTTTTTTAGCTCACCTTATGCTAAAAATGATCATGGATAAAGGGCAGATCCCTGAGGCACTCCATTCCCTTTGGGTGGCATTCTTCAATGCTGGGAGCATTTGCAGCTCCTGCAGATGTCAGCTGTTACGTTCTTTGGCTTATTTTCCTTTCCTTCAATTCAAATTAAAAAATTTCTCAACATAGTTTTATTTCTTGAAACGGTCTGTGTGGCAAATTTGTTCTGCATTTTTGTTCTAAAAATGCCACTCTGAAATGAGTGGCAACAGGTGATCGATCCTGGTAAAGCTCAGTGGCGAGACTCTGGCCTCAAGGGAATTGTTCAGCACAAGCACAGCGGACACGAACGCTGCTTAGGGCCTAAGAGGTGCTCTCTGTGCACAAGCACGACTGCAAAGCCAGATGTTCCCGTTACCAAGGTTTTGGTTAGCGGCACGCGCTCACGTAAGCAATATCAAGGAAGCGATGAAGTTCTAGGACCAATGCGCTCACATGGTCTCTTCAGAAGAGACGAGAACAGAGGTCAGCTTGTGGTTCTTTGGAAAGGCTCTAAGTGCTGCTCCGAACCGCCTTCACCAGCTGTTCAAACGCACAGCAGAGACCATTGCTTCAGGGCAGGGTTTTGTTTAGTAGTTCTGCCCATCCATCTCCAGTATTGAGGTGGTTTTGCCTGTTTGTCCACTGTCACTCAGTGCACGGCTGGTGAAGGAACAAAGACCAAAGATCAGAACTGAGGTATGATTAAAGCAGAAGCTTATCTCAGAACTGACAGTTGTGATAAAGAGTGGTAATCAGAGCTAATTCAAAAGAGGGCTCCGTGACGACCTCAATTTTATGATGTGCTGATTCTCCAGGTAATTAAAAATGGCCAAGGCCCCGCTGAACGTGATTGAATCTGGCACATCACAGATGTTCCCAGCATGGTTATCTTCTTCAAGAGATTTTAATGATACTATAAAATAACTTATTGTATTATAACGTTTTACTCTCATATAATAACACTCTTGGCATCACTGTTGTAAAAAATCTCCTCAGTATTTTCATTCCGACTATTTTACTAAAATTATCTTCCAGGCTGAAATTTGCCATGCCTTTTTCTTTTACATATCTCATGCCAATTTTTCTTTAATACGCAGAAGCTTAGAAAGATTTCAAGAAACTGGAATTCTTCAGGATATGCTGTTCATAGGGTAAAAATAACGTAAGAGATGCTCTACCCAGCTCAACGTTACGTCTTAGACCAGTGACAGCAGAGCCATGGACTTACAAACAGAGCTCCAGCTGCTTGTCTGCAAGGTGTCCAGAACAGTGACAGTCACTAATGAAGATTTCCCGGTAGCGTGCGCTCTGGTGCGGTGTGCTGTAATCACTGGTGACAAGCTCACTTCAGCAATCTCACCGAGCAGCCTGACATCGTCGGGTACCCAGGTCAACAGTGCAGACACAGAAATCATTACACCTTTGGTCTCTGCACTACCGACATAAGTGGCCACGGAAGTGACTGTACGTAAAGGACTGTTCCAGACAAGCAGCAGAAGCAACTCCTCTTGACTGTAATGTGTGAAGTGACATCGCTGAGAAAGCGAGGCTTTGGGAAGAACACCAGCCACCTGACCGGCTTGAGCGACAGTCCGCTATGGCAGCTATGGGCAGAAACCTGGCACGTCTTCTCAGAGAGGCCTTTCTTGGCAAAAAGGCCACCAGCATCAGTGTGAGGTTTTCCTCTCCTCCCGTAACTGAGGTATCCACCTATCACTCACTGGTTTCAAAGGCCAGCAGTGCTTCGAAACAGGAAACGTGCTGTAGGTGCTCAGAAGAGCAGCTCTGACTCCCAACACACCCATGGGGAAAGAGGCTCATTAGGGGACCTCAGTCTGTGTTCCCACCGGTCACCAAACATTCTTCCTACCTCAGGAAGGAAACAGCTGCGCGAGCAGGACAGTCTTTCTCCAGGCTCGGAGTTACAGAAGGCACAATAATCTAATCCTCAGAGATAAGTTTCTCTCCTAAGGTCATACGGTCCATACGTAAAACGATACGAGGTTTTGTAAGAACACACAAACAGCTAGGAATGCAGCACAGAGCAAGCAGACTGTGCTTGGAGAAGATTTTCAATATTGTCAAGTACAATCACTGCTCAAAAGAAGAGCAAATGGGAAGTGGTGCCCCAGCCTTTGCTAATAAGGTATTTTTAGATATCCAAGGCAGAAATGCTTCTGAAAAGGTGATAAACGTGATGTCCTGTATCATCCCATCCTTCTAAACTATGCCTTTGCACAGAACTGAGTCCATCAGATGAATAAAAAGAAATTCTTTAAGCTTCCAAAAGAAGCATTTGATGGTGTTCTTAGCTGTTAACCCGAATGCAGTAAAGTATATGAACGCAGATTTACATCTAGCAAATCAATGCCAGGGCTCACAGAATTACACTGCAGCACTAGCCAGGGGGCAGAGAGGCTTTACAAACACCGAATCGTAACCGTGGACTTACTTTGCTCTTATGTAGTTCATTCTCTGCTGACTGACTGGGCTTTTGATTTGCATAACGAGTGCAACTAAAAATCCCTGTACTTCAATCAGTCAGACGGCATTTTTAGGCAATTAGCACGTAAGCATTAGTATCACGGATATGATTAAGCAATGATTTAGCAAATGTTTTTACCCTGGTTACCTTCCATACATCTCTTTCTAGATTTCCTGCGTGACTCTTACTCATACAACCATAAAACAAACCCCACACTTCAGCTTCCAGCCCTTCTCTGTCTCCTTACTCAGTATGGCCATGGCAAATACTTCCAGTGCAAAAGGAAATCATGTCGTCATGGGGAATGGAAAGATAAAAGTAAGGCTTGGTAAAGAATCAGGGAGAAGTAGAAGCCGTAAGAAAAGAGGAGTTATTTTTTACTTTTGTAGAAGCAAAAATTACAGGGGACGTATTTGTTCTGAATAGATAGATAGGAAGGCCTACCAGCAATCCAGCAGCACAGTAATTTACCGTAACCAAATTACCTAGAAGATGTATAATCATGCCCTCAAATTACCAATATTCTTTAACATGTCACAAGCCAGTAGATACATATTTTCAGGCTGAGAAGCACCGGACATAGGTATTTTATCAAAGTATGAAGCAATGCTTCTTCCCGTTTTAGTGAATGACAGTATTATGCATTTGTTTTAAAGATATCTGTTTCCCCGGGAAATACTGAAATCTTTTCAGAATTTACCCATCAGCTGTTCAGTATGCCCATACTGAGGTAATATTTATACACACAGACACACACACAAAGGTGTACATAATCACACTCAGACAAAAGCTGACTCTCCGGAGCAGTGACATCATTCCTGCGAGAGTGTTTTTCAAACCCAAGAATGACGGAGCGATGCGGGTGCTGTTCCCACCTGGGTGTAAGCCCTCTGCCGAAGAACTGGCAAAATACCACAGGCTGCCTGTAGCACAAGCCATTCCCCACAGGATTTGTGCTCAGAAGGCACCGCTGCTGACTGTCAGACATCCGGAGATGGCAAATCCGATGGCAAAGCTAGTGTATGAGCATTAGATATATTATATACTGTTATATATAATAAACAGAGTTATATAGATAATAACTGGAAAGATGTCACTTTTGTAAGCACATTTCCATAACTTTGGGAAATGCAAATGCTCAGCCCAGGAACATTGTTTTGAGATTCAAAGAGTTTTTCCCTTAGAAAACTGCAAGCCGTCATAGATGACACGAAGTGAACAGTATCACAGGGACAAACCATGTATGAGTTATGTGTTATTCAAGGATATAAACTACAGGAGGAATAGAACAATATTCTAAAGTGCTATAAATTATCAGGGAAATACGTGAGCATCACACTGGAAAAATGTCTAAACTGAGACACTACTTTTCACACAGAGATTGTTATTTGATAACTGGATATAAAAGGGTTTGTGTGGTGGCACAAACTCAGAAGAGGCTCCATCCTGTCCCTAATGTGGAACCTGGGGACAAGCTGGCTTTTAGGGAACTGCTACAAACGTCCCTGGCTACACCAGCTCGTTCCATCAGCTGCTGCTACAGATTTGTCACCTGCAGTCTGGGTCACAAGGTACAGGTCTCAACATGAGCTTCTAGAATTCCGTTTAAATTCCTTCTTTTGGAAAACAAGGTACCTGTTTTCCATTAAATTTGCTGTGATCCAGTTAGAGGTAGCGGCTAAATTCTGTGGAAGCCCCATGAGACCTGACTGAGGCAAGTTCTCAACCTGCCAAATACTCAACACAGCACAAGGGCTGTGTCCACTTTCATGAAGAATCATGGAAAAGGAAACACTTTCTATCTTTTAATAATATATTAAATATATTATAACAGATAATATAATATATAATACATAAATATATATTATAATA